>NC_034182.2:10179216-10378598 GCF_002021735.2 Oncorhynchus kisutch
ATCCCCTTCCATAAACTTACACCGTAATTTCGACAACTTCCGGAGGACGTCCTCCAACCTATCAGAGCTCTTGCAGCATGAATTGACATGTTGTCCACTCAATCAAAGGATCAGAGAATGAATCTAGTATTGAAAGCTTAATCAAGCTAGCTAGCACTGCAGTACATAAAATGTGGTGAGTAGTTGACTTAAAGAGAGAGAAAGACAATAGTTGAAGAGTTTTGAACAGAAGCAGCAGAGAGAGAGAGCTACAGTGCATTGCTTTGTCATTATTTGTCATTATGTGTAGATTGATGAGGATTTTTAATTTTTAAAATCCATTTTAGAGTAAGGCTGTAAAGTAACAAAATGTGGAAAAATTCAAGGGGTCTGAATACTTTCTGAAGGCACTGTAGCTATATTTTGTTGTATATTTTTCACTTTCCCTTACTTAGCTTACTTAGCTAATGCAGCTAGCTGATTTAGCCTACTCAAATACCCGGCTCAAACAGAGAGGAATGCTATTTATGCTAAGTAGCTGGCTAAGGCTATCCAACACCGGAACTCTTCCAAGTAAAGGTAAGCTTTCGGTTTTATTAATTTATTGCCATCGGGTCCTGCTGGTGTAACTGCTTAACTTCTTGCTGTACACTGTACTACGTGATTATAGTGGGTTTACAAACGTGTTAGTTCTAGTAGCTATATTAACTATGACGTTAGCTAATATGGTGACAATGATGTAGGCTGTGTGTAACGGTTAGCGGTTATGGTATGAAGGTTTGGCTTGGAAAGGTTTTTTCACTTGGTCACAGACAGCTATTGTGTTGTGCACTGAACTCTACGAGTGAAGGGAAAAGGTGAGAAGAGGAGAGTGCATAGATGCGAGAAGGAATTATACAACGAGCAAAGTGATGATGCTGTTCGTATGTGGCGACTATGTGTGTGCGGGTGATCAGGGGTGTATTCACTCGGCCGATTCTGTTGAAAAAGGTTTCTTAAATGGAAGCAAATGGAATGAAACGGTAATGAATCTACATGAATTTGTCCAATAGAAACTCTCGCTGGCAACTGTTTGGCCTAATGATTACACCCTAGATCAGCTACAGTAGATGCAGGAAAGAGTTTGCAAGGCTCTATTCAATGTGTCTGTCACCTTGATAACTCAAATTTTTCTCTCGACGTGTGTACTTACGCTATAAACTTTCATTCTTAGGCTAGGTTGTAGGAACCTCATGATGCGTATAGGGGAAATTAGAGTTGTAGCCTAAACCTATCGATGTTACATTGAGCTGGTTGAATTGAATATGAATGACTGTCCTCCCTAATCTTAAACAGCACCGACCGCCACTGGTGTAGGTCTATAGTTGCTTTAGAAAGACAATGTCCCATGGCAGCTGCTCGGGTTGATGTTATTTTGATCTTTACCTGAAGACAACTAATAGAAAGGCTTCAGAATGGCCAGTGAATGGCCAAAAAGGACTAGCCTGCCATTGGACAGTATTTGCATATTTCCCAGCGATCTTTGCCCAAACATTTTAAAAAATACATTGTAACTGTTCAGTGAGGTTTGTTATGTGAAGACTACAAAAATGCTGACACAATGGCAGAGTTGAACTGCCAAGCCTGACTCTTTTCTCTGTAAGTGTGCCTTAAAGGTGCACTCTGGAGTTTTTGTATGACCTGACCCATTTCAGATAGGTTGGAGAAGAAGGCTCTCCTCAACACTGCTGGCAATGCCAACTGACAGGCACACGGGGGGAGGGTTTGGAATTGAGATTGGTTCAGGTTTAGGAGTTGGGTCTTGTAATACTGTGTTCGTAACCAAGTGGGAGGTTGGAATTTACCAGTTATGAAATCGTAAATACCAGTTGGATTTATTCAAGTGCTTTGTACTCGTTGAAAAATGCTGATTGGCTAAAGCCTACAAATACAGCAATCATGCTTGTAAGGAAATGATAGTGTTCAAAAACCATATTAATAGATTGCTTTTAATAATAATGTTTTGTTGTTGCATGTAGCCCTTTACACTCATACCTGTATACGGGTTGAAAATGGCTGATTTGGGCACTGATAAATTCCTAAATTGGAGCATTGTGGCTGTATAGTAACATGCTGTACAGGATGTCAGACCTCAGTCTCTGCGCGTCACAGCGCTGTATGGGTTTTGACAGACAGCCATTCTGAACTTGAGCACAGCGCGCGACAAGAAGTTTCCCCCATCCCTCCTGCTAATTGGAAAACTTTTGCAAATATTTTGTTGCCTGAGTGAGAGAAATGCTGTAAATTAAGAGGACTCACTGTATTTTGAAAGATGAGATGTTGAGGATTGTCATAAATACTCATTTAATTGTCATACAAGCAAGACGAACACCTGTAAGTCAAAATTGTGCACTTCACAATTCTATATCATAAAACATGCCAACAAGGCCAATGTTTATGATCACTGTGTTTGATGTACAGTTACAAGATGACATGGCATTATACTCTGTGTTATTCTGAACAGAATGAGCCTGTGTTTGCCTACTGTGAAGAAAATTTGCCGTGGCACACGCCTCTTAATGCACTCATGACTCCTATCCATGCGCACCAGAATGACTGTTTCCCTGAATTGCATTGGGAAAGCCTAACACTGTAATGTCGTATTGGCAATAGAACAGGCGTTCAAATGATGTCCACCTGACCCAGATTGCGATTTATAATGGAGCGTTTTTGGATTGCGTAAACAACAACAGTAATTGTCTGGTGGCGGGGGATGCAGGGTTGTGTTCCAAACAAAACAACTACAGGTGTGCTTGTCGTAGTTCCTCGACGGCACGGCTAGGAGGTTAAAGAAAAGCACCTTATAGTTGAAGACTCTTTGAGTCATGAAGGCGCATTGAAATGACTTAGGAAATGTGCACACTTTGGAGGGGTGCGTGGTTACTTGGATACACCAGTCTTCTCTCTCAAACCCTTGTCATGTTTTTGTCTTATGTTGCACCTACACCACATTTTCCAGGAATATTCTTATCATGCCACGGAATGTATACGGAGCGTAACAGTTCATCAACAAGACATGCGGCATAAAGTACAGTAAATGTACAAAAATCAATAATCATCTCTTTAAAACGGTGTAAGGTAAATATATTTTTTGATGTGATATGAAAGTAGAAGGCTTTATGATTTTAGACCCTTATCACAATTGAGATTGTTGGGGGTGGTGCTGGAGATGACGAATACAAAGTGGATATTGTTTTATTTATTTCCCTTTAAACATAGTTGCAGCCAACGGATCTTCTCCGTTACAACAATTTTCTGCCGTCCATCTGTTTCACACAGTTATACAAACCAGTGACCTTTCAGTTAATGTCCCAAAACTCTTAACTGCTAGGCTAACGCTAGAAACATAACATTTGAAAAATATTGTGATATGACATTTTGACGCTATCACCGTACACACAACTCATCTCTCTTATAATAATAATAACACTCTGGTTTTATATAGCTTTTTTCATGGACCCAAATGTGATCTTATTAGACTCTAAATTGTAAGTTTTGTACATCTTGTCCCCAGTCAAAGCTCAAAATATGCAAACAGGCATTCATTTTGTGGGACATGATGTGGCCTGTCATTACTTCACAAGCCTCACATGAAGCCAATACCAGTGAAGCAAGCTTCTGGAATACCTTGAGATTTCTATTTTATTTGAATGTGGTCAGTGCCACTGTGCTCTGTTCTGAGAGTTGGTTTCCAGTAAGACATCATGTGTTGGATGCATGGATTCTGTGGGACTTGCTGATTCTGTGGGATTTTAATGTGGTGTGTCATTTCCTCTGGAGCTTATACGCACAATGACGGGTAACCAGGCTGCCTAGTATCTGATCTCTACTTCACGGAAAGAGTGTTAGTTTCCCTGTAAGAGAGTGTTCATGGAAACCAACTAGATCATTTGGGGTGTGAGGTTATCTCTTGTCCTACGCTACTGTAGGGCAAGTCTCTGTCACAGACAGTAGGAGACACTTAAATGAATACATTGAGGAAGACAAGATTTGGAAAGAGATATACAGTTTGATAAATGTTTGATAAATATCGCACTATACTGGTTTAGTTTGGGCTGTGAATATCAATGACACAGCCTGGCCTAGACATTATACTGCTAGGCCTATAGCACTGAGTATTACTACTGTTCTGGAGTACCCTCAGCCTGGCCTAGACATCATACAGGTAGGTCTACAGCACTGAGTATTACTACTGTTCTGGAGTACCCTCAGCCTGGCCTAGACATTATACAGGTAGGTCTACAGCACTGAGTATTACTACTGTTCTGGAGTACCCTCAGCCTGGCCTAGACATTATACAGGTAGGTCTACAGCACTGAGTATTACTACTGTTCTGGAGTACCCTCAGCCTGGCCTAGACATCATACAGGTAGGTCTACAGCACTGAGTATTACTACTGTTCTGGAGTACCCTCAGCCTGGCCTAGACATTATACTGTTAGGCCTATAGCACTGAGTATTACTACAGTCCTGGAGTACCCTCAGCCTGGCCTAGACATTATACAGGTAGGTCTACAGCACTGAGTATTACTACTGTTCTGGAGTACCCTCAGCCTGGCCTAGACATTATACAGGTAGGTCTACAGCACTGAGTATTACTACTGTTCTGGAGTACCCTCAGCCTGGCCTAGACATCATACAGGTAGGTCTACAGCACTGAGTATTACTACTGTTCTGGAGTACCCTCAGCCTGGCCTAGACATCATACAGGTAGGTCTACAGCACTGAGTATTACTACTGTTCTGGAGTACCCTCAGCCTGGCCTAGACATCATACAGGTAGGTCTACAGCACTGAGTATTACTACTGTCCTGGAGTACCCTCAGCCTGGCCTAGACATCATACAGGTAGGTCTACAGCACTGAGTATTACTACTGTTCTGGAGTACCCTCAGCCTGGCCTAGACATCATACAGGTAGGTCTACAGCACTGAGTATTACTACTGTTCTGGAGTACCCTCAGCCTGGCCTAGACATCATACAGGTAGGTCTACAGCACTGAGTATTACTACTGTTCTGGAGTACCCTCAGCCTGGCCTAGACATCATACAGGTAGGTCTACAGCACTGAGTATTACTACTGTTCTGGAGTACCCTCAGCCTGGCCTAGACATTATACTGTTAGGCCTATAGCACTGAGTATTACTACAGTCCTGGAGTACCCTCAGCCTGGCCTAGACATCATACAGGTAGGCCTACAGCACTGAGTATTACTACTGTTCTGGAGTACCCTCAGCCTGGCCTAGACATCATACAGGTAGGTCTACAGCACTGAGTATTACTACTGTTCTGGAGTACCCTCAGCCTGGCCTAGACATTATACTGTTAGGCCTATAGCACTGAGTATTACTACAGTCCTGGAGTACCCTCAGCCTGGCCTAGACATTATACAGGTAGGTCTACAGCACTGAGTATTACTACTGTTCTGGAGTACCCTCAGCCTGGCCTAGACATCATACAGGTAGGTCTACAGCACTGAGTATTACTACTGTTCTGGAGTACCCTCAGCCTGGCCTAGACATTATACTGTTAGGCCTATAGCACTGAGTATTACTACAGTCCTGGAGTACCCTCAGCCTGGCCTAGACATCATACAGGTAGGCCTACAGCACTGAGTATTACTACTGTTCTGGAGTACCCTCAGCCTGGCCTAGACATCATACAGGTAGGTCTACAGCACTGAGTATTACTACTGTTCTGGAGTACCCTCAGCCTGGCCTAGACATTATACTGTTAGGCCTATAGCACTGAGTATTACTACAGTCCTGGAGTACCCTCAGCCTGGCCTAGACATTATACAGGTAGGTCTACAGCACTGAGTATTACTACTGTTCTGGAGTACCCTCAGCCTGTCCTAGACATCATACAGGTAGGTCTACAGCACTGAGTATTACTACTGTTCTGGAGTACCCTCAGCCTGGCCTAGACATCATACAGGTAGGTCTACAGCACTGAGTATTACTACTGTTCTGGAGTACCCTCAGCCTGGCCTAGACATCATACAGGTAGGTCTACAGCACTGAGTATTACTACTGTCCTGGAGTACCCTCAGCCTGGCCTAGACATCATACAGGTAGGTCTACAGCACTGAGTATTACTACTGTTCTGGAGTACCCTCAGCCTGGCCTAGACATCATACAGGTAGGTCTACAGCACTGAGTATTACTACTGTTCTGGAGTACCCTCAGCCTGGCCTAGACATCATACAGGTAGGTCTACAGCACTGAGTATTACTACTGTTCTGGAGTACCCTCAGCCTGGCCTAGACATCATACAGGTAGGCCTACAGCACTGAGTATTACTACTGTTCTGGAGTACCCTCAGCCTGGCCTAGACATCATACAGGTAGGCCTACAGCACTGAGTATGCTTTTTGCGATTGCACTTTCAAAGTTCTTGAAATTTTCCGGATTGACTGTACTTCATGTTTTAAAAGTAATGATGGACTGTCATTTCTCTTTGCTTTTTGAGCTGTTCTTGTCATAATAAGGACTTGGTATTTTACCAAATAAGGATATCTTCTGTTTACCACCCCTACCTTGTCATAACACAACTGATTAGCTCAAACGCATTAAGAAGGAAAGAAAATCCACAAATTAACTTTTAACAAGGCACACCTGTTAATTGAAATGAATTCCAGGTGACTACCTCATGAAGCTGGTTGAGAGAATGCCAAGAGTGTGCAAAGCTGTCATCAAGGAAACGGTGGCTACTTTGAAGAATCTAAAATCAATTTTTATTTGTTTAACACTTTTTTGGTTACTACATGATTCCATGTCTTATTTCATAGTTATGACATCTTCACTATTATTCTACAATGTAGAAAATAGTAAAAATAAAGAAAAACCCTTGAATGAGTAGGTGTGTCCAATCTTTTGACTGTTTTGCATGTTATTTTGGCATTAATACTTATCACATATCCGTTTTCAAACAATGTAAAAAGAAAATCATTACAGAAAAAAAAAATCTACAATAATTATTATAAACAAGCAACAACAGACAAATCAAGAACAGAGAAACAGAATCCACAGCATACAGACAGTACACACAAAAACAAAACCAACATGAAGCGAACATGAGAGCTGGAGGGTGGTGGAGGAGGCAAGAGATAGTAAAGGCTTAATACATAGGGTTAAGACACATGGGACAGTAATATAGTCCAGTAGGGCAGGAGGGATAGTTAGTCAATTTATAGCCAGGAGGAAGGTAGAATGCAGTGTTTGGTTTTCGCCAGGCATAATGGGACCCATGTCGTCTGGCAAAAACCAAACACTGCATTCCACAGTAAGAACATCATACCAACAGTCAAGCATGGTGGTAGTAGTGTGATGGTTTGAGGATGCTTTGCTGCCTGAGGACCTTCACGACTTGCCTTAATAGAAGTAACCATGAATTATGCACTGATAGATAGCAACTTGTAAACAACTACCCATTCCTATGAGTGAGTACTATTTTAATAGTAATTTTAAATAATACACGTTGGCTGTTAAGCCATTTATATTATATGACTGTCGCCTCCCGTTTATTGGGATGGTAATGACGTTTGATTTCTGATCATAATTACTAGGTGGTCACTAGCTACATCATTGTTATCTTCAGCCTAGCCTAGCTTTTAGCTAGCTAGCAAGCTACTCTGCAGTGCAAGCTAGTTTGACTTGCTGTAAAGTTACAGAAACAAGTTGAGGATAAAGTAAGAAACATGTTTTATTATCACCTGAAACAATGTATTTATCCTTTCTTGAATGAAAATGTAATATTTTTCAATCTTCCAAAATAAATGTGATATCTGATGAAAGACAGGCTCTCCTCTATCTTGCGTAACAGACACTACACTTGTCCATGTGAAAAACGTCACGATGTAAACGAGGCATAACATAAACCATGTAGCCTATAGACACCTTTCTGTGTTTGCACATTGCCGCAAAAAAAAGCCTGCATTTGCATGTTGCTTATGAGTGCATTTCACACTACTTTTGGATTAGAATTTGACTAAGGCTCTTTATGAAGGCCCTGCTAAATATAATGTTTGTGTCATCATCGCATATCAACTGCAGTATACTTTTAAAAAACCACTTCAACTTCAACAATTAAAATGGCTCTTTGGCTAGCTTTTGCGACAGCCTATATCAATGAGCATTAGCATTATAGCTAACGACTGCTGCATCCAAAATAGTTATTTTGCAAAGATCACAACCAAAAATATAATCTTAGTGACTGTTCAAGCAAGAATCAAAACATCATAGTAAGCGTAAGAGACAGCAAAAAAGTTATTTTGTTTAGAAATAATAAAAACGTTAATCTAGGCTTTGATGAATGGTCGCAGATGGCATGGCTTTCTTACTGCTGCCAAGAATTGCATGCATCTTTGATTGACGTCAGTGTGTTGTGTACTGGAAGAGGGTCTATAAGTCTATGGTGGAAAGCGTATTTGGCCTTTTCTGTGGCCTACAGGCTGGAGATGAGATGTATGTCAACATCATGAGGCAGACACTTTTTACATCATGCATGTTTCTCAGATCAAATAGTTTAACCTAAATGGGGCCCAATCAAATAAAAATGCACTTTGATATAAATATGGCATGTTAACAAACATAGTATCCTAAATACAGGACAGATCAAAGTAAAATGGACAATATGGAATGGAAAATTAGGATACTCATAACTGCTGTCCAGGGGTTTTACCCCTTGGGCTCAATTGTCATGATAATCAGTGGTTTCAAGTTTGTATCCGTACATTTTTTGACGATGATCATAGCAAAAAAGTTAATACTTCTCCATTTCATTTCCAGCTGTGTAAACGCATTGATTCTTATTTCAAATAGGCTCGGAATAGATTATATTCAGAGCTTAAATGGCCAAAATTATTAGTTACAGGAATCAAGACTAATAAAGTCAATGCAACTGCCTCGAGTACAAACGGTGGGCCTACCACATGGATGAGCATTCATAAAATTCCATGGCAGGTCCACACTGTAGGCTACACCCCAGTAAGCACAGACCGACACAGATGCTTTGTTTTGGTCCTGTCCAGACTGACTGTCTGTCTTTTTTTTGTACGGTCCGGACCGGCCTTGATTTTAACATCTACAGACAGGACCAAATCTGAACCAATCATAGACATCTATGTTTCACAAGTACAGTAGAGTACAACAGTGCAAGTATAATGTACTGTATTGTACCCTACTTTACTCTAATGTACTCTACTCAAGACATCTTTTCAACTTTTCAACTAATTCAGAACTGAAAATGAACCTAAGTTCAACATCTGGGAAAATACATATTTTAGACGTTTTGCTTACTGGGACTATTCTACTTTCGATGGGGTGTATAGCAGAATATATCTTGCCTAAGGCGGCAGAAAGACAGGGCCTGTGCACAGCAATACTATACACATTGTGTACAAAACAGGAACACCTTCCTAATATTGAGTTGTCTCTTTGCACAACTTACCCTGGGTATGGGGTAAGTTAAGCCACCTACAAATGTCTGTACTGAATTAAATATTACCACTACCTTTTTAAAACCATGTCTATCTTTATTTCCCAAACACAATTCAGTACAATCACAACATATTTTTTAATAATTTAAACATCTTTTAACACAGACTTAACGCCTAACATGCTGACCAGACCGGACACATCGGGTGCGCGAGCATCGCAAAATAAATTTAGAAATCCATGTTATTCAATTATTGCACCCACACTGCTCGTGCGCGCCAACGAGCGTCTGCGACGCCAAGGGCTAAAATAGAAGTCGTTCCTACTTCTGACGCAGATCGCGCGACCCATCTCCTCATTGGTTATACCCACGTGGGTGATTGAAAGACAAACTTTGTTGCCGGTTGTCGTGGTAATACAATAAAAGTTTATATGCGATCACCATATAAGTTAAAAAATGAAAAAGCCTGGAAGGAGGAGAGATGACTAGAAACGATTCGGTTGGCTGTTTTATGTGTGGATTAATTGTCGGAGTAGAGGTCCTTGTGCATTTCAGGTAAAATAACAAAAACATTTTTTTATCCCAGGACAAATTAGCTAGCAACAGCAAGCTAGCTAAATAGGACAAATTAACGTTAGCTAGCAAGTGCAAGCTAGCTAGCTAAATTGCCATACATGTTTAATGCTTTTCGACCTGTCCCCAAATTAATGTCATTTGTTCAGAGTTTATTTTGATATTTTAACCTGCATGTCATGATCGCGTTTGGTGTGGGGGGGGCAACGTAAATGTATGCACGATAAAGCACGATGGCGCACGAGCGCAGCCGGTTTGGGTCCGTGTTACAAACACGTTGTACTTTGTTAAACACTTTTAACATAGGCCAGGCCCTGTTGTTACCTCATATCCCAGCAATAATGCCTAGCATTTAAGCCTGGGAAGAAAACACTTACATTTGCTCAACTTGCCATTTCCTCAACCATTGTCTCAACTTACCCCATGGTCATTGTCTCAACTTACCCCATGGTCATTGTCTCAACTTACCCCATGGTCATTGTCTCAACTTACCCCATGGTCATTGTCTCAACTTACCCCATGGTCATTGTCTCAACTTACCCCATGGTCATTGTCTCAACTTACCCCATGGTCATTGTCTCAACTTACCCCATGGTCATTGTCCCAACTTACCCCATGGTCATTGTCTCAACTTACCCCATGGTCATTGTCCCAACTTACCCCATGGTCATTGTCTCAACTTACCCCATGGTCATTGTCCCAACTTACCCCATGGTCATTGTCTCAACTTACCCCATGGTCATTGTCTCAACTTACCCCATGGTCATTGTCTCAACTTACCCCATGGTCATTGTCTCAACTTACGCCATGGTCATTGTCTCAACTTACCCCATGGTCATTGTCTCAACTTACCCCATGGTCATTGTCTCAACTTACCCCATGGTCATTGTCTCAACTTACCCCATGGTCATTGTCTCAACTTACCCCATGGTCATTGGCTCACCTTACCCCAAGGCAAACATCTTCACTATATTTGCCCACACAGCTACAAGGATGCACTTTCATGCTAGGTTTAGGATCTCATATTGAAGATTATTGAGACCCCAACTGATGTATAAAACAACCTTAAAATGAACTTATCCCACTCCCCCCTACTTATTATACAGTTTCCATAATGATGAGGCACCACAATAGGATTTGAACAGTTACAGTATATTTAAACACAGAAGGTCACATCATAAAAAATATGTTTTGTTTTATGTTATTAAGATAAGGGCCTTAATGAAATAACAACAATAAAGTATATATTTTTAAATGATTTATTGTCACATACAGGTGCAGTTTTACAGGGTTAGCCATAGTAGTATGGCACCTCCTGGAGTAAATTAGGCTTAAGTGCCTTGCTCATGGGTACATCAACAGGTTTTTCACTTTGTTTGCTCAAGTATTTGAACCAGCAACCTTTCCTTTATTGGCCCAATGCTCTAACCACTAGGCTACCTACCATCCTAGGCACAAGTAGGCAGAGGTTTTCACAGTGTTACACACATTACAAATATAAGTACAGTATGTACCCTACAATAAATTGGGCAGTGTGATAACTTAAATATGACATTTGATTATGCCATTAACATTGTGAATCCTATGCACCTAAAGTTATTGTGCAAAAGCAAATGTCAACATTAAGAGAAGTTCTGAAGGGAACTTTCAAGAATATTGTGATTTCAAATGTCTTGACATCACATCTCATCACAGTAGTTCACTGTTTAGTGCAAGGGTCATGTCTAATACAAAATAAATAACACAGCACAGCTCATATTTAAGAAGTCAACGTCAAGTCATATCAACAGTCCGCCTGGAATGAGGAATGCATGCTATATTTGACTGAACACAGGTAGGTAGGTACTGTACTTGGGTAGTGACAACACGTTATCTGGTAAAACTAGACTATATCCCAAAAAATAATTAATTTGCAGAGGTCTTTGGTGGTGAGCTGGTAAATTGTTTTCCAATGTGGTACAATAGAATGAAATATGGATGGTGGAGTGATCAAAAGACATGATTGAGTCATTAGTGTGTCTATAGCAACAGTTCTGGATTCCAAAGATATTCGATCACATTACCATCTTGCCAATCCTAAACCACTTTTCAGTTCCTATACACTATAGACAGGCCCAGTGGGAGGGAACTTGAGCTGGCACATGTGGTCTCCATATGTTTGATATGTTCCATTAACTCCATTCCAGCCATGACAAAAAGGCTCGTCCTCCTATAGCTCCTCCTCCCGCCACCAGTCACCTCTGACGCTCAGATAGGCTAATAACCGATTGATAATTCTACCTTGTAGTTTTCTTGCAACCTACAGTGTCAGACCACTACTTATGACACAACTTTGATTACAATATAGCTACAGTATTTCAAGGGTCAAGGCTCTCGATTGCAACCATTTAATGGTTGCTATCTGAGCAGCTAACCGATCGCTGCAGCTGTACATAGTCTATTGGTAAATAGCCCACCCTTTTCACCTACCTCATCCCCGTACTGTTTTTATTTATTTACTTTTCTGCTCTTCTGCACACCAATATCTCTACCTGTACATGACCATCTGATCTTTTATCACTCCAGTGTTAATCTGCAAAATTGTAATTATTTGCCTACCTCCTCATGCCTTTTGCACACATTGTATAGACCCCCCCTTCGTTTTCTACTGTGTTATTGACTTGTTAATTGTTTACTCCATGTGTAACTCTTTGTTGTATGCTCACACTGCTATGCTTTATCTTGGCCAGGTCGCAGTTGCAAATGAGAACTTGTTCTCAACTAGCCTACCTGGTTAAATAAAGGTGAAATAAAATAAAATAAAAAATAAAAAATGGCGTTTTGCAACTCTTTGACTTGGCTGTGCGACTTAAATCTGTCATTGGTGGCGTGCGAGCTGAACATTCATTACATGGTCACCTCACTCAAACGTTTTTAAAACGTCCTATTTTTTGAGTGGCTAAAACCATGATTTGGTCAAACAGTAAAGTGCATTATCCTCATGATTTCTGTAATTAAAGTGTCTGCCCAGCCACTTGACCTGTTCTGCTGAAGCCTGCTGCTGTGATGAGCAAGCCACGATGTGCACTCCGGGAGTGTGAAAAAAAGCTTCTTGATTGTAATAACATTTCACTATAACATTTCAAAATCCAATTGCGGGAAATTCATAGATTTAGAAGCAAATGTTGTCCTCAGCTTTCTGTGGGTATACTTTATATTTGTCATCTCTTAATATTGGCTCAATAGCACATAAAGATACAATCAAAATATTAGACATGGCTTTCAGATACGAAGTCCACGAAATGCGCAATTGCGCATTGACGCATTGTATGTCTGTAGGTTAGCAGTGCTACAACTGTAAAAAAACAAAACGTTACTTTTAGATTAATACATGACTACTAGCAGTGGGTATTATATTTAGTATTAGTGATCTAGCTAATGTGTTTGAGTTTTCACTGTATCATGCGGTGTATAAATCCCCAAATAATTTAGCCTATGATATTAGTGCACATAAAGATTCAGGCAAATTCATCCCTATTGAACAAACAAAAAAGAACATTCTGGAGCCCTATTTTAACAGTAAAATATAACAACAATACCCTATCGTCAACTCACAATTCATGACAATCGCTGGATTCGGTTGCACATCAAAATACTGTATCTGGAATCATGCAGTCCTGCTTGTAGATGTCGGATTGAACATTTATTTATTGAATAGCCCAACATCTCAGTAGTTATGGTCCATCTTGGGTTAGTTATAAAAATCTTTGATATGACTACTCCCATAAAAACTCTGGATGGAAACGTGGTTTGTGGCTAATGAGGCAATACAAATGTGATGTGGACTAAAATATAACTCAAATGAAAGGGCATTTAGTTGACTAAAACGTCTCTCTTTTCGTCATTTTAACAATGACTAAATCATTATTAAAATCACAAAAATGTGACTAAGATTTTATGATATTTTAGTCAAAATGACAGACTAGAATGAATCTAAAAAAGAGTGCCAAAATGAACACTGAAGCAGATCTGTCGTGGGGAGGGGCTTGGCGTGTGGGGGCTGGTGGAACAGTGGGAAGAGGAGGCTGCGGGGATGTTCCAGTATTGGCTTTGGAAGTTGAGAGCAGAGCGAGCGAACCCAGACAGGTGACATTCTCTCTCCCTTTGTCCGTCACTTTCCATGGGTGGGGGCAGGCTCATGCAATTCCTCAGGGAACCATCACTGCAAAAAATAAAAACACACAAGGCCATTAGACTTTATTCATACTTTATGACAGACATGCAAATCTACAGGTAGACTCCATCCATCCATACATCATATAACCCAGTAGTAGTAACTCCATGTCTCTCACCTGGTTATGTCTACTGGCGCTCCTCTCCAGGCCTGTCTGTACAAGCTCCCAGCCACATCCCCAGCCACCCCAGCTAGCCAACGCATGTCTGCAGGCACCTCTGGGATCCACTCCACAATCCTGGAGTACAGGAGAGGGACAACAGAGAGTCAAAGTACTGTTATGTAGCAGTAGGGGGTGCAGTTCTCAACAATTCCCGTGGTGGATTGACTTGCCTATTTTGTGACAATGTCCACTAGGTGGCGGCCCTGTGCAGTGCGTTCAAATTGATTGGGTTTAGTAAGAAACCTCAACCTATTAAATTGTATTTGTCACATGCTTCCAACAATGCAGAGATAAAAAAGACAAATAATATAAAAATAACAACAACATTTCGCTACAATCACATTAACATCTGCAAACCATGTGTATGCGACCCCCCTCAGAAAATCGATTTCAAATACACAATGAGAAACGACAACTTGGCTATATACACTATATACACAGGGAACCAGTACCACGTTGATGTGCAGGGGTATGAGGTAATTGAGGTAGATATGTACATATAGGTAGGGATAAAATTACTAGACAACGGGATAGATAATAAATGGTAACAGCAGCATATGTGATAAATCAAAAGGGATTAGTATGAAAAGGGTCAAGGAAGGTATTCCAGGTAGCTATTGATTAATTATTAAACTAACTATTTAGCAGTCTTATAGCTTAGGGGTGGAAGCTGTCCAGGGTCCTGTTGGTTCCAGACATGGTGCATCGGTACCACAATTTTTAGGGCCTTCTTCTGACACTGCCTGGTATAGATGTCCTGGATGGCAGGATGCTTGGCCCCAGTGGTGTACTGGGACTTACACACTACCCTCTGTAACACCTTGCGGTCGGATGTTAAGCAGCTGCCACACCAAGCAGTGATGCAACCAGTCAAGATGCTCTCATAGGTGCAGCTTTATCATTTTTAGAGGATCTGAGTGCCCATGACAAATCTTTTCAGCCTCCTGAGGGGGAAGAGGCATTGTCGTGTCCTCTTCGCGACTCTGTTGGTGTGATGTGGACCATGATAATTCCTTAGTGATGTGGACACTGAGGCACTTGAAGCTCTCGACCTGCTACACAGTCCTGGAACATATTCCAGTCTGTGCTAGCGAAACAGTGCTGCAGCGTAGCATCCGCTTCATTGGACCACTTCCATATTTTCCGCTTCACTGGTACTTCCTGTTTGAGTTTTTGCTTGTAAGCACGAAACAGGAGGATAGAGTTATGGTGAGAATTGCCAAATGGAGGGCGAGGGAGAACTTTGTGCGCGTCTCTGTGTGTGGAGTAAAGGTGATCTAGAGTTTTTTGTCTATAGTTGCACCGGTGACATGCTGGTAGAAATGAGGTGAAACGGATTTCAGTTTTCCTGCATTAAAGTCACCGACCATTAGGAGAGTTACCTCTGGGTGAGCATTTTCTTGTTTGCTTATGGCCCTATACAGCTCGTTGAGTGCAGTCTTAGTGTCGCATCGATAGTATGGTCTACAGCTTACAGAACAGAGGGTAGTTATTTGGTTGTTGTGGTGGGCTAATGAGGCTGCTGTATGCTAAAGGCTAGTTATGCAAAAGGATAGTTATGCTAAAGGCTAGTTATGCAAAAGGATAGTTATGCTAAAGGCTAGTTATGCTAAAGGCTAGTTATGCTAAAGGCTAGTTATGCTAAAGGCTAGTTATGCTAAAGGCTATTACTGGGGTTTTTAGAAGATGATTTGTTTGCGTTACTGTTGTCATTGAGGGCTTGTAAGTTTGTGGTAGGTAGCACTAGTAGTGGTATACAATGTCGTCTTACCTCTTGCCCACTGAGTAGGCTGATACCACAGGTAGTGTGCAGGGCAGGAGCATGTAGGAGGCCACTCTGACCAGCAGCATCTCAGACACCTGAGCATACAGACCAGGCTTCTGCTGGCACGCCTCACAGAACACTACAGTTATAGAGACACAATATGTCACACTTCGCTGATACGGGCACAGCCTCAGATTACTTTCAGTGACACATAATCAATCACACGTCACTGACAATAGCATAGTGACAACACAATGTTATAACTAGGTAACAACAGCTTTTAACAGCTTTGAGCAGAAAAGATTGGAAAGTCTAGGTCAGGGATGGGCAACTTTGATGGGGGTGGGACCGTGGTGCCCACAAAAAAATCTGAACTCGCAGGTCTGCATACATACATCCATGCCCACACATGCAGTCAGAGCCAGCCCTAGCCTTTAGGTGGCCGTTAAAAAAAAATTAATTGGGTGGGGGCTCCCACCTTGCAAGTGAAACATTTAAGCATCCCCCCTTTTGACAGAGGAGGGGAAAAATAGTATTTTAAGAGCTAAGTTCCTGCAATTATACACATTCTGCCATGGGGCGTAGAGAAAATGTTGCAGTTTTAAACCACGTTTGCTACAATTCTACACATTTTTCCATGGGGCGGAGAAAAGATTTTGCAGTTTTTAAAGTTTTTATATCTGAGTGACTAACAAAATCAATGGGGGCTCCCTGATCGGTAATTCGACGATGATCATGATTACTGCAAGTTTAGATAGCTGGCTAAACTGGAATTTATCAATCCCCCCAAGAATTGCTGACATGGGCTAATTGACTGACTGTCAGTAGCTAAGTTTCCATCCAATCTGTGACAGATTTTCATGTGAATATTCTAAACTCTGCATAAAACAATATGCACATTTTCCCACCAGAGATGTGTTTCCATCAAACTGACTTTTTGCGGCTAAAAGACTGGTCATGATGACGTAGCGCACACCATGTCTGCATTTATTAAATTGTACCGCCATTTCATGTTTCCATCAGCCTGGTGGTGACTTTTTGTCATGCGTCAGGTAATTCATCCGCCTGAATTAAATAGTACCTGCAAAACACCAGTCTCAATGTCAACAGTGAAGAGACGACTCTGGGATGCTGGCCTTCTAGGCAGAGTTGCAAAGAAAAAGCCATATCTCAGACTGGCCAATAAAAAGAAAAGATTAAGATGGGCAAAAGAACACAGACATTGGACAGAGGAACTCTGCCTAGAAGGCCAGCATCTCGGAGTCGTCCCATCACTGTTGACGTTGAGACTGGTGTTTTGCGGGTACTATTTAATGAAGCTCCCACTCCTCTTTCTATTCTGGTTAGAGCCAGTTTGCGCTGTTCTGTGAAGGGAGTAGTACACAGCGTTGTACGAGATCTTCTGTTTCTTGGCAATTTCTCACATGGAAAAGCCTTCATTTCTCAGAACAATAATAGACTAAAGAGTTACAGAAGAAGGTTCTTTGTTTCTGGACATTTTGAGCCTGTAATTGAACCAACAAATGCTGAAGCTCCAGATACTGAACTAGTCTCAAGAAGTCCGGTTTTAATGCTTCTATAATCGAGACAACAGTTTTCAGCTGTGCTAACATAATTGCAAAAGGTTTTCTAATGATCAATTTGCCTTTCAAAATGATAAACTTGGATTAGCTAACACAACGTGCCATTGGAACACAGGAGTGATGGTTGCTGATAATGGGCCTCTGTACACCTATGAAGATATTCCATTAAAAACATCATCCGTTTCTTTTCTTTCAAAAACAAGGACATTTCTAAGTGACCCCAAACTTTTGAACGGTATATATATACAAAAAAAGTGCAAATTGATACGTAAGCCTACAAAATGGCGCGGGACGCAAGTTGCCCATCCCTGGTCTAGGATGATCTACCTTTCTTGATTTGGGTTGGCAGGTTGTCAACAATATGCTCATCCAAACACCAGTGTTGCTTCCTCAGGAAGCGGAGCCGCCAGAACATCCCGTTCTTAGTGGTTTCCATGGCGATGGGCTTGCAGCAGCAGGTGGCTTCTGATAGGTTGGGGCCGGCAGTCGGACACTCCAGCTTTAGCAGATCTGACATCATAAACGATACATTAATAATCTTTGTAATACAACATAGACTAGTTGTTTGTTTAGCACAAAAAACGGTGCGTGGCAACTATGGGGCAAAACAGACAGGGTTGGCTTAGATTGTTTTTGTCTCAATGTTTATTGAAACCATAAATACATTTGCACAATGAGCATCTGTTGTCTCTCAAATACATTGTTACAGTTGTTGGTTAGCTAGCTAGCCATATTAGCATTGACATGAAATGAGTTAAAACACCTCATAACAAGACATGGTAATCAAGATTAAACTAGATGAAACAAGCCACCTACGAGTCCCCACACGACAGCTTCTTGTCATTGTTGCTAGCTATCTGACTGTTCAGAATCATAACAAAACACGGCTTCTCGCACCAACGATGCGCGCACATTTTACTGATGTTGTCAGCCAATCCGCCTGTACAAATATTACACCATAAATAAGTGTTGGTTTACCATAATGGAAATGGAAATTAGTGCTGGTTTACTTTACACTTCATTTTGAACCCTGTACAATTGACATCATTGATGCTCACTGCGTATATTTCACAGTAGCTTATGATCTTAGCACAGCCCACTATTACTGTCAAAGGCAACATGGTAATACTCACGGTTCTCCTCAAGAAAGCGAAGGGCGTCCTTGTAGCCACTCTGACATATCTCTGCCATGACCTGTCAAAGAAAACACATAGATTGTACCTATTGAGGTAGGGGATCATAAGCAAGAGGTAAATTGAATAAATATACTGCTCATATAAAAGAGACAGAGGATACCCATAAGGCCAAAATGTTGTTAATCATATAACAACCGATATATAACCAAACAAAATACAGGGCAACGCCTCAGACACATTCATCATGTCTTATAACTATTACTTTTTCACTTACTGATTAGCAATCATGTTATTGCTGATACTTTTTGGAGAAATGTCCTCTGGTCTGATGAAACAAAAATAGAACTGTTTGGCAATAATGACCATTGTTATGTTTGGAGGAAAAAGGGGGAGGCTTGCAAGCCGAAGAACACTATCCCAACCGTGAAGCACGAGGTTGGCAGCATCATGTTGTGGGGGTGCTTTGCTGCAGAAGGGACTGGCGTAATTCACAAAATAGATGGCCTCATGAGGTAGCAAATTCTGTGGATATATTGAAGCAACATCTCAAGACATCAATCAGGAACATAAAGTTTGGTCGCAAATGGGTCTTCCAAATGGACAATGACCCCAAGCATACTTACAAAGTTGTGGCAAAATGGCTTAAGGACAACAAAGTCAAGGTATTGGAGTGGCCATCACAAAGCCCTGACCTCATCTATAGACAATTTGTGGGCAGAACTGAAAAGGCATGTGTGAGCAAGGAGGCCTACAAACCTTACTCAATTACACCAGCTCTGTCAAGAGGAATGGGCCAAAATTCATGTTAACCCTCGCAAGGCTGCTGGCCCGCACGGCATCCATAGCCGCTTCCTCAGAGCATGCGCAGACCAGCTGGCTGGTGTGTTTACGGACATATTCAATCACTCCCTATCTCAGTCTGCAGTTCCCACATGCTTCAAGATGGCCGCGATTGTTCCTGTACCCAAGATAACTGAACTAGATGACTACCACCCCATAGCACTCACTTCTGTCATCATGAAGTGCTTTGAGAGACTAGTCAAGGATCATATCACCTCCACCTTACCTGCCACCCTAGACCCACTTCAGTTTGCATACCGCCCCAGCAGGTCCACAGACGATGCCAGGTGGTGAAGGTAGGAAACAACATCTCCACTTCACTGACCCTCACACTGGGGCCCCACAAGGGTGCCTGCTCAGCCCCTTCCTGTATTCCCTTTTCACCCATGACTGCATGGCCATTCACACCTCCAACTCAATCATCAAGTTTGCAGACGACACTCGGAGGGCACTCGGAGTGTGGTGTCAGGAAAATAACCTCTCACTCAACATCAACAAAACAAAGGAGATGATCATGGACTTCAGGAAACAGCAGAGGGAGCACCCTCCTATCCACATCATAGGGACAGTAGTAGAGAAGCTGGAAAGTTTTAAGTTCCTCAGCGTACACATCACAGACAAACTGAAATGGTCCACCCACACAGACAGTGTGGTGAAGAAGGAGCAACAGAGCCTCTTCAACCTCAGGAGGTTAAAACTCGGACAAACTTTTACAGATGCACAATTGAGAGCATCCTGTCAGGCTGTATCACTGCCCGGAAAGGCAACTGCACCGCCCTCAACTGCAAGGCTCTCCAGAGGGTGGTGCAGTCTGCACAGCGCATCACCGGGGGCAAACTGCCTGCCCTCCAGGACATCTACAGCACCCGATGTCACAGGAAGGCCAAAAAGATCATTAAGGACAACAACCACCCGAGCCACTGCCTGTTCACCTCACTACCATCCAGAAGGTGAGGTCAGTACATGTGCATCATAACTAGGACTAACTCAGTGAGGCTGCTGCCTGAATAGAGACTCAAATCATTGACCACTTTAATAAATGGGATCACTAGTCACTTTAAACAATGCCACTTTAGTAATGTTTACATATCTTACATTACTCATCTCATAAGTATATACTGTATCTTATACCATCTATTGCATCTTGCCTATGCCGCTCGGCCATCGCTCATCCATATATCTTATTCCATCCCTTTAGATCCCTGGATATTAGGTAGTTGTTGGGGAATTGTTAGATTACTTGTTCGATATTACTGCACTTTCGGAACTAGAAGCACAAGCACTTCGCTACACTCGCATTAACATCTGCTAACCATGTGTATGTGACAAATTACATTTGATTTGATTAAAGTATGGGCATTCGTACACAGCCTGTGTATGTGTGAAGTTAGCCAGAGTTGGTTAAACACTAGTACATGTGAGGGAAATGAAGGGTTTAGTTTGTGTGAATGTGTGTGCATGTCATGTAAAGGTCATGTGAAATGTAAAGATGCCTGAGTAAAAAAAAAACACAGTTCCTTGTTCTAAGTAGGACCTCTGCACATGACTCTGTCAGTGGGATTTGTGGCCACAGGGATTACATAATCCTAACATTCCAGAAAACACAACATTCCATGAAGGCAAAAGATGGTGGCAGATCTTGGATTGCAGCAACAATAATAACACAGCGAAAATGTAACTTAGAGATACAGATCAACCTCAAAGAGGGATAAGTTCGCCTCGCGCGAAAAGTTGACTCCCATGTCATTTTCCAGACAGTGAAGGAGAATGAGGAACACAGGGAATGTATCAACAATAACAGAAGCCAATAATGTCCTGCCAGTACTGATCACTGTGGAGTTAGGGAGGGACAGGGCAGGTTAATGTTTAGATAGGAAGTACTGTATGGGGAGTGAGGGTAGGAGGCAGAGTCCAAAGAGGAGACAGGGTAGGGGGAAGTTGGGGTTATATAACTAGGAAATAGGATAGTGGGAGGTCAGGGGTCAAGTTATAAGGTGTCCAGTCACCCATACCAGACCACTAGACTCTCCTATAGAAAAGTAAATAGAATGTTTAGAACCATGGAAAACTACTATTTCAAGGGTACCTAAATAAGGTTTTCTTTCAGTCAACTTGGTTCAACATCTCACTATGGAACATGCCCTTATTTGGTTGAAACCTTATTCAATCACACCTACAGGCCAATCAGAGCTATGTGGGTGTACACCCCCGCGTGTCTATATAAAACCCTGCACTGCTCTGGTTTCCTTATTCTTCTATTTGGTTACTATCTGGTTTCTAGCCCGTTAAGCAGATTTCTTCCGAAAACTAGCTCTTAACTTAACTGTTCTTTTCGGTGTGGGTTACCACCCCACCACGGAGCATCGAGTTCCTTATTTTCTATTTTCAGAAATTCTGCTAACTTCAGCTTCACTTTACCGATTGAAGTTACCTCAGTTAGCTTGTCAGCAGAGCTTTTTGTCATCCGCTGGCTACAGTACATATGTTGCCTGGCTAACAAACAATTGGCGTTGTTAGCTAGCTAGCTGTACTGCTTTAACATCCCGCTAATAGCAGGTTCCCACTAATGTTTCTACTTCTAGCTCTCCATCAGTTCCCACTGTTCGGGGTTAGCTAGCTGAATTTTCGAGTGTCTTGGCTTGTTAGTGTGCTAACGGCACCACTGGTGTTTTAGCTAGCGCAAACGGTACATATAGGGACAAACATAATACTGTAGAGCAAAGGTGCACATTAGACCACAAGAGGAAGAGGACACACTTAGAGTGCATTTGCCATTCTGGTAAAAACAGGAAACCAAGAAATAACAGACATAATGGCCAAAGCCATAAAATGCATAAATGTTTAGGGTAAAGTGCATCGTCTATTGTAGAGGACAGGAAATCAAAGCAAGGCCACGAGTGCATAGGACAGCTGGACATACCGAGGTCAGAGGGACACACAAAGGAGGGTGTCAGCCAAATGACCAACAGATGGACTATAGACATAGTACATATATCATTCATAGGACACGAAAGGGTCCTGCCACCATTATAATCTAATCATAGTCTAATCAAGAGCGGATACAGGTGTTATTGGGTATGAACAAGCAGGAAGCCTGAACTGAAAGATAATGGTGGCAGATGACCTGAGGGAAGTAACTTCATAAACATATGGAATGGACTCATGCTGTGTGTGTATGAATATAGAGTCAGTGCTCTGGGAAAGTGTGTGTTCCGCGGACCATCTAGGCTTCTGATATGTTTGTATTAAAAGCCTATATTGAATTCACAAGTTGTTGTAAGTGTTATATTTTGAAACGATTCTCCACGACACTAGCAACCTCTGGGCTAAACCGCAATTCTGGTTTGTTTGACTAGCACGAGCGGTGCTGTTTCTTCAGACAGACACAGTCCACTCACCAGCAGCACGCTCACCAGCAACGCGGTGCCTCAGAGCACAGACGTCACTCCAAGCAACGAGCAGCGGAGACACCGTCGGCTTCACCTGGAGGGAAGGGGAAGAAGTGGCACACCTAGTGCTAGGTGCGGGGCTCGAAGATCCAGCAGAGTTCCTTTGACCTTGGCGACCAGAGTCTCCTCGGACTCCTGTGTGAGGTCACACAAGCTCATTTACACATGGTATAGGTGTTGCACAGGAGCTCCCATCAAGATCCATAAGCCCTCATTGGGGCGGGTCAACACTACTCTTCCCCAAGTATAGTTCTCAAATAAAGAGCTCCCATCACATCCAGGCCCACGGGCTGAGGGTGATGGTTCAGCATGTTCCCATGCAAAACAATCAACTTCTTGAGGGTGTCATTGTCCAGCCATCAGGCCTGGCAGGGCCCCTGTCTCTTCCACAAGAGTTGCCCACATGTGGAGTTGCCCCAAGTGGGGTGACTGCCACAGGGCTCCTCATCCCCACCAAGAGACAGGCGGGTTCCCTTACATCTCACAGAGAGCAGTGGGGCACGAGTGCAGTCTACCCTTGGGTCCCATGTACTGTAGACCAGGGGTACAGACTACAATTCGCAGGGGCCCCCCCGCTTTTCATGGGAATAGTACAGCGGCCCGAAGATGAGAAACAGTCTCTGTTGGCCAAAGGAGCCACACACGTGGTGCTGAGGGAGGAAGCTCACCGGGGCTTATTCAGACAATATTTCTTGGTCCCCCCCCCCAAAAAAGGGGATCCTGGATTTGCAGCACCTCAACAAGTATCTGAAAGTCTACAGATTTCGATTGACTGGTTGATCTGACGTGTTGATCTGCGTGGACAGTCGGGTGCAGGCAACGGAGCACATAGTCCAGCTGTTGACATACCTGCTCGCTTCTAGGCTTCAGGATAAATCGTGCCAAAAGCTTATGCCTTATTGACCGAGCAGAAAATATTTTAGGGATTGTCTCTGGACTCTGTAGCCTGTTGAGCAGCCCTCACCGTGGAGACAGCGACGGCTTTTCGCCACTGTGTTTTGCCCAGCAACATTAGTCACGTAATGGATGTGTCTGAAGCTTCTTGGGCTCATGGCCTCCATGATTGTGGCAGTTCCGCTTGGTCTCCTCCTCATGAGACTTCAAGCAATGGGTGACCTCACTCCACTTGGACCCGTCTCTCCACCAGCGCAGGTGCGTGCTTCTCTCTGCAAAGTGTATATCGGCACTTCAATACTGGAAAGATCCATCCCTCTTGACGTGGGGCTGCCCTACCTGGCATGTGACGCGGGGCTGCAACACATGCCAGGTAGACTAAACTGAAGTGCAGATTTACTGTCGTGGGGGAACCCCCTACCAGGGGAGTGGTGACATCATCCTGAAGTCATCAAGGAGGTGTCGTGGGGTGTTAAGGCAGGGTTGCCATCGATCTGTTCACATTGGACAATGTGCCCTGTCGCATGTTCTTCGTGATGAGAGATCACGCAATGCTCTTCTAGGCGTGAACGCGCTGGCCCACAAGTGGCCAGACGTGCTTCTGTACGCCTTCCCTCCAGTGGGCCTGACCCCCCCCTACTCTGAACAGAGTGAGAGCAAACAGTCTATCCCTCATCCTGATAGCTCCGCATTGCCCGGGAATCCATGGCTGACAGAGATTGTACCTCTCCTGTACGCGCAACCATGGCGCCTCCCACAGCTCAGGGATCTGCTATCCAAAGAGCAAGGCGAAATATTCCACCCTCATCCCGAGCTGATGGATCTCTGAGCCTGACCTGTGAGAGGTCCAACTTAGACTCGGCGGGCTTGCCTCTGAGCGTGGTTGCCACAATTCAGAGCACCACAGCTCCTTCTACAAGAGGTGGAGGGTATTTGAGAGGATGTGTTAGAGACAAGAGTTGGTGTCCTTTCAGTGTTCCTTCCCTGCTGTTCTCGCCTTCCTACAGGAATTTTTCGACAAGGGCAAGGCGTTAGCGACCTTCATCCGCTCTCGGTTCATCATTTATGCACTCAGTTTGTCCCTGACTACTCCAAGGTTATGATACAGCCTCACGCTGCATTCATTCCTAAGGTCATTCCCATGACTTATTATAATCAAGCCACTGACCTCTGTCCCCTCCACCCTCCGCTGTTCTCTTTTCCAGAGCAGCAGTGCCTTAACAAGTTGAGTCCGGTGCGCACATTGCGCATCTACATAGACAGTACTAGGCCATTCCTGAGTTGTGACTAACTTTTTGTTTGCTTCAGCAACCCTGCTCTGGGAAGGGCTTTGCCCAAACAACGCCTCTCCCAGTGGGTAGTGGAGGCTATCACCAAGGCATACAGTTGTCAGGGATTGCAGTCTCCCCTGGGTGTTCGGGCACATTCCACTATAGGAATTGCCACTGTTCAGAGGCATCTCCGTCTTGGTGATTTGTGTGGCGGATAGTTGAGCTTCCCCTCACAGCTTCCCCTCACATACAGCGCCTTCCCTGGTGCACAAAATCCTTGGTGCTGGAGCTCAGTAGGATATATCAGGTACATTACCATGTACCAAAACGGGCTTCTCAGGATACTGACTATTGGCAATCGGTGCGTTTTGCAAGTATCCCATAGTGAGATGTCGAACCGAGTCGAGTGAAAGAAAAGGTTGGATTACAGTATGTAACCCCAGTTCAGTGTAGGAGATGAGGGAGACATCTCACCAGATTGCACTTGTCTAAGAGGTAGTTCTGAGAATGAGGAAACCAGAGCAGTGCAGGGTATTATATAGACATGCAATGCATACACCCACAAAGCTCTGATTGGCCTGTTAGGCGTGATTGAATAAGACTTCAACCAATGACCCGCAGAAGAGGGCGTGTCCCATAGTGAGATGCCTCCCTTGACTCCTTCAGTTACACACCGTAACCCAAACATTTCATAACACATTCATAACCCATACATAAGGCATTTTACAAGCAGTCATAAACAACCCATCTAATGAATGGGACTAAGGAGCATCCTGATCCTCCATCCTACCTTTGGCAACAGGGCCTACATAAAGGACTTCATAACACATTCATAACACATAAATAACACATTGGTAAGCAGTCATACCGGGCGTCCTACACTCTTAGAAAAATGGGTTGCAAAATAGTTTTTCGGCTGTCCTCATAGGAGAACCCTTTTTGGTTCCAGGTCGAACCCTCTGTGGAAAGGGTTCTACATGGAACCCAAAATGGTTCTACTTGGAACTAAATAGGTGTCTTCAAAGAGTCCTATGTGGACAGCCGAAGAACCCGTTTAGGTTCTACATAGAAGAAAAGGTGCTAAGTGTGTACCTTGGGTTCTGGGGGGAACAAGGCCTTGCTGAGGCGGTACATGTTGCTCAGGTTCAACCGGATGGAGGTGTTGGTGAAACGAAGCTCGTGGAAGTTGAAGGAGGTGTCCCGGGGACAGATGTCGCTTTCGCCTGAGAACGGAGAGATGGTGATGGTGTTCTTCAGCTCTGACTGAGGAAGGTTGTCACTGATCCCCCCATCCACATAACGCTGGAGAGAGAAGAGGGGGGAGAGAGGGAGGAGGGAGAGCGAAGGTGAGAATACTTGGGTGTTTTTGGAACCATGCACAACTTACATCAGGACCACAGCCTCTCCACAGAACAAGACCCCGGGCATACTGTGGTCAGGATGTCTCAGGGCTGACAGATCTGACTGTTCTACATCTCTTGTACAGTATAAAGGCTACCAACTCAGAATGAATGTCAGATAAATCTTCTCTAAGAGGCTAGACACATCAATATAGCTGTTAAAGAATCCCCCTGCCAAGGGCGCTATATCACTGTTTTGTGTAAGCATTTGTTTATTTGCTTTCTGGAGCCGCGCTGTCTGAATTTCACCCATCCTCACCCTTCGTCCCCCTCACCTGAGATATCAATATCTCCTCCAGTTCATGGCTTCAGCCAATCAGACAATAGCCATGTGTCTCAAATCTTTGCACGCTCTAGCCCTGCAGTCTCTCCAGGCCCTGATTGGCTAGCCAGCCTTACTCACGCTCTCCAAGGGAGTAAATATTGCCCGTACCTAAACTGTGTTATTCCAGTCTGTGAGTGTGGGTGAACATATGTGCATACGATTTGTGACTACAAAGTAAGTTGATGTCGCTGTTATCATTGTAGTATGTGCTAGAGTAGCAGTATTCCATGTAGTTCTCATTCCTGTTATTATTATGTTACTACTGATATTGTATGCAATGATGAGTCCTTGCTCTTGTGTGTTGCTGTGCATTACAAAGTATTTGTATAATATACAGTCCTTGTCATTAGTTTTACTGTGCTATTGCCACGCTAGTCATTCATCTGGTGTTACTATGTAATACATGGTTATTAGGTCATTGTTAGGTACAGTCCTTGTTGTTTAATCCCATACCCCATTATATCGTACTCTGAAAATATCTATTCAGGACAGTATATTTCTCCTGTATAGTATATGTATAACCATACACATGTACATCTTCTCTTGTGTATGATTAAAGTTCCTGTGTGTGTGTTAACTCTGGGCTGTTTTATTCCCTCTAACCGGGGGCGGTGTGTTAGTGAGTCACAAACCAGTAAAATACGTAGAGCCGGGTCACTCTCTTTCAATTGCCCTGTGCTCGATACAGAAATGGATCAAGCTCATAGGCCATTAAAGCACTGACAGATACCCCTAGGTATTTTGAGGAGAGAGTAAGTAAATAATAGTATTTGGAAAATCTATTATAAATATTGGTTGACTGCCTCCGCCTATCTTCTGCTAAAAAAACATGTCACTTAACCCAACTCGGTTGTCGCTGAAATCGAATGTATACGATACGACATATTCAAGGAGACATTTTCCTTGAGGGCATATTAGGTGTGGCGTGTCAGTAGAAGATTTCCCCTAAACCAGCTTCTCCTCACTATCAAATCATGACCAAACAGACCGACAGTACTATTTGGAGAATGAATCAACTTTGCCAGTCTTATGTAATTGCACGCTGCAGCTCCATTTCAAGTACAGATTTGTGAATTAATTGAAATGTTTCTAGTGTAAAACGCTTAGAACATCTGAGGGAAAAAAGGATATCAGTTCCAAAGCCAGATTAAGACTCAATTTGGCAGTGAGGTTGGCAAAAACATTGGGTTGTTAGTTGACCTGAGACAAGCCTATACACAATGAGACAAGCCTATACACAATCTATAAACACACATGCCATTTACCACATAGAAGCAACATATTTTTACAAGTTAATTATAGGTAGCCCTTTTTCGTTTATTCCAGGCTTCATCTAAAAAATCCTCAAACGGAAATACACAATATGTGCTGTTATTGGGAAGTGGAAAATTCTAGGAGCAGCCAACGGCTCAGCCGCGAAGTGGTAGGCCACACAAGCTCACAGAACGGGACCGCCGAGTGCTGAAGCACGTAGTGCATAGAAATGGTCTGTCCTTGGAAGCAAAGCCGGCACAAAAACGGTTCATTTGGAGCTTCATGAAAATAGGTTTCCATGGCCGAGCATCCGCACACAAGCCTAAGTTCACCATGTGCAACGCCAAGCGTTGGCTGGAGTGTTGTAAAGCTCACCGCCATTGGATTCTGGAGCAGTGGAAACACTTTCTATGGAGTGATTAATCACGCTTCACCATCTGGCAGTCCGAAGGACGAATCTGTCTTTGGCAGATGCCAGGAGAACACTACCTGCCTCAATATATCGTGCAAACTGTAAAGTTTGGTGGAGGATGAATAATGGTCTGAGGCTGTTTTTTATGGTTTGGGCTAGGCACCTTAGTTCTAGTGAAGGGAAATCTTAATTCCTGTTTCAGCATGACAATGCCCCCGTTTACAAAGTGAGGTCCATAGGGAAATGGTTTGTCGAGATCGGTGTGGAAGAACTTGACTTGCCTGCACAGAGCCCTGACCTCAACTCTATCAAACACCTTTGGGATGAATTGGAACGCCGACTGCGAGCCAGGCCTAACCGCCCA
This sequence comes from Oncorhynchus kisutch, assembly GCF_002021735.2. Taxonomy (NCBI): domain Eukaryota; kingdom Metazoa; phylum Chordata; class Actinopteri; order Salmoniformes; family Salmonidae; genus Oncorhynchus; species Oncorhynchus kisutch. The sequence goes on from NC_034182.2 coordinate 10,208,310, forward strand.
ACATCAGCGGAAGCAAGTCCGCTCAGCAATGTTCCAACATCGGTTGAAAGCCTTCCCAGAAAAGTGGAAGCTGTTATAGCAGCAGGGGGGGGCAACTCCAAATTAAAGCCCATGACGAGCAGGTGTCCACGTACTTTTGGTCATGTAGTGTGTATATATACGTACTTTTGGTCATGTAGTGTGTGTATATATATATATATACACACTACATGACCAAAAGTACGTGGACACCTGCTTGGCATGCCCCCCCCCCCCCCCCCTGCTGCTATAACAGCCTCCACTTTTTTAAATACACCACTGACCTGCCAAGGAAAATGGTCCACGGGCTGATTAGCTACTAGGGTAAGGTAGATTGACAAATGGACAAGTACCAGAGTGTATACACAGACCGACAGACAGACAGAAATACACACGAACAGAAACATTGTGCAACACTTTAACCTATAGCCTCCTTATGACTATGACCTGAGCAATAAAGGCATCTTAAAGACCATAATAAACTCAGTCCAACATTTGCTGATTTTTCTTAGAAAATAAGGAAACCGTGTTCAAGGAAATGTAAGAAAGCAGTTGAGGCATTAGGGCCTTGGGCACTTACCACTCCTTGGAAGGATGGGGGGATCAGGCCACAGTATATGGGGATGAAACAGCTACACAGCAGCGCCTGTAGACACACCAGAGAGAGATGTTACACAGTCCAACCCATACAACTAATGTAAACAGTCAATGGCAAAGCCAGTAGCTGAAAGGACAAATATTTCTGGGATATGTATGGGATATGGAAAAACTCTCAAGTGCTCAGGGGTGTTCAGGGCCCATATTCACAACGTTTGATAGTAGGAGTGCTGATCTACGATCAGGTCCCAACTCCAATCCATTATGATTTAAGTGGCAAAACCAATCCTAGATCAGTACTCCTACTCAGATATGTTTTGTGAATAGCAGCCCAGGTGGGTTGAGTGAGGACACTGACCTGGATGAGCTCCTCCTTGGACTTGAACTCGGACACGATGACGTTTTGTCCATCAGACACGCGAGTGAGTGACACACACAGCCTCCCGGAGGCAAGTGTGTGAGCGTTAGCGGGCAGGTCGCGCTCCAGGCCCGACCTGATGATCTTGAGCGGGTTGAAGGAGGGGTGGAGGGGACCCAGGTTACGCTTCCGGGCATCCATGACCGTTTCGATCACATCCTCACAGCACTTAGCTAGAGGAGGGGAGGGACGGAGAGACAGTCTGTTAGTTGTGTTAGGGCCTTCCATTGGGAGGAATTGGATAATTATTTTATTCAAAGGAGAATTGATTCTCAAGGGCACTAGACAGTGATCTGTAGCTCACAAAAAAAAACATTTCTCCACCAGTTTCACTTATTTACTGCCCTGCACCTGTCCTGAGCTAGTTATGTGTGTTCGTCTTATCTACACTTGGTTGGAATGTATCTAACTACTTTTATGCTCACAGACAGAGTTCTAGTAAAGAAAATCTATTAGTGATAAGAAACTAATGAAGTAGTGTAATAGTTCATCAAATGGCTGCCTATTTGCAGTGGCCCCCTTCTTTGCACTGACTCTCTTGCAGTGGCTCTATGCACACTCACTGGACTCACCCACACACTCACACATACTACAGTGACACACACACAAACACACACACACACACACACACACACACACACACACACACACACACACACACACACACACACACACACACACACACACACACACACACACACACACACACACACACACACACAATCACACTACATATGCTCTAACACTCACACATAGACACACTTTCACACGCTGCTCCACTGTTTATTATCTATTCTGATTGCCTAGTCACTTTTACCCCTACCTACATGTACATATTACCTATATCACCTCAACTACCTCGTACCCCAGCACATTGATTCGGTACCGGTACTCCTTTTACAGTTGAAGGCAGAAGTTTACATACACCTTAGCCAAGTACATTTAAACTCAGTATTTCACAATTCCTGACCTTTAATCCTAGTAAACCTTCCCTGTCTTAGGTTAGTTAAGATCACCACTTTATTTTAAGAATGTGAAATGTCAGAAAAGTAGTAGAGAGAATGATTTCTTTCTGATTCTCTTTCATCACAATCCCAGTGAAGTTTACATACACTCAATTAGTATTTGGTAGCATTGCCTTTAAATTGTTTAACTTGGGTCAAATGTTTTGGGTAGCCTTCCACAAGCTTCCCACAATAAGTTGGGTGAATTTTGGTCCATTCCTCCAGAGCAGGTGTAACTGATTCAGGGTTGTAGGCCTCCTTGCTCGCACATGCTTTTCAGTTCTGCCCACAAATCTTCTGTTGCTTTGTGATGGCCAATCCAGTTTTGCGCAAATGCTGCCATCTATCCACGGTTTTTGGTTTGGGTAGGTTTTAATAAGTGGGAACAACATCTCCTATACACTTCCTGATGAACTCAGTCACTGTGACCATTGATAAGTCAATGTAATTCTCAGAGGCAACCCGGAACATATCCCAGTTCTCGTGATCAAAACAATCTTGAAGCATGGTTTCCGATTGGTCAGACCAGCATTGAATAGACCTTAGCACGGGTACTTCCTGTTTGAGTGTCTGCCTATAGGAAGGGAGGAGCAGAATGGATCTGATTTACCGAATGGAGGGAGGGAGAGTAACAATGGTTGAGAGTTTTTGAAGCGCACTTACTACACGCGATGTGTTGGAACTTCGGTTGCGTTTTCCTCAAAGTTGCATTGTTAAAATCCCCAGCTACAATAAATGTGGCCTCAGTATATGTGGTTTCCATTTTGCACAAAGTCCAGTGTAGTTCCTTGAGGGCCTTCGTGGTATCGGCTTGAGGGGAAATATACACGGCTATGACTATAACAGAAAAAAAATATCTTTGGAGGTAATACGGTCTACATTTGATTGTGAGGTATTCTAGGTCGGGTGAACAAAAGGACTTGAGTTCCTGTACGTTATCACAATCACAACATCAGTAGTTAATCATGAAACATACACCACCGACTATCTTTCTCCCAGAGAGTTCTTTATTCCTGTCTGCGCGATGTACTGAGAACCTAGCTGGCTGTATGGACGGGGACAGTATATCCAGAGAGAGCCATGATTCCGTGAAACAGAGTATGTTGCAGTCCCTAATGTCTCTCTTGAAGGAGATCCTCGCCCTGAGCTCATCTACTTTATTGTCCAGGGACTGAACATTAACGAGTAATATACTCGGAGGCAGTAGATGGCGTGCATGCCTCCTGAGTCAGACTAGAAATACACTCCTCTTCTCCGCTGGCAGAGTCTTGGAACAGCCTCTGGGATAAGTTCAATTGTCCTGATACAATTTAGGAAAGTCGTATTTTGGGAAAGTCGTATTTTGGGAAAGTCGTACCCCTACCTACATGTACAAATTACCTCGACTAACCTGTACCCCCGCACATTGCTGTACCAACGCACATTGACTCTGTACCGGTACCCCCTGTATATAGCCTCGGAATTGTTATTTTATTGTGTTACTTATTATTTTATTTTTTACTTTAGTTTATTTAGTAAATATTTTCTTAACTCTATTTCTTGAAGTGCATTGTTGGTTAAGGGCTTGTAAGTAAGCATTTGACGGTAAGGTTGTATTCGTCACATGTGACAAATAACATTTCATTTTATTTCTGGTCGTAATCACCTCTCTGATATCCAAAAGTTATTTTTGGCTGTATGTATTGTAATAACACAAAATAGTGTTCTGGGCTAAAAATGTAAGAAATAACATGCAAAGTTGCTTAGGAGCTAGAAGCAGAGCTGTCGGCGCCATCTATTTTACTTCAGGAATGATGTTCAAACCCCTGCTCATATGAAACCTCTCGCCTGGATGAATGAATTGATCCACACCAGTCACTCTCCTCCATTCTCACCTACCACAGTTACTGTTGGCTGGCTGAGTCAGCGTTTTATAGTCTATGCAAGCACTATTTTGAATATATAATTTATTCAATTGTTATAACCTACTGACTCACTTTATGAATAAATCCTGAACATGCTGCCAAGCAATTGTGATCCCAACAAGGGCCCCTGTTTATAGTGTCTTTAGGCTATCCAGGGCTTTTTTTAAATCCAAGACCAAAAATACTAGACATGTACACAATTGTATTTCACCTTTCAGAAATCTCTGTGATTCAACCTCTCCCCGGATTACACAAAAATAAATACTACTAGTCACCGCAGCTGAGTCCCTGACCAGAGCTCCCCTTTGCATGCACATAAAAACATATTTTGGCATCTGTACATCTCCTTTACTGTGAGATGAAGGCAGGCTACCTGTATTTCCCTTGCCTGTCCTTTGCTCTATATTTGTAGTGCCTGTATAACATCGGCATCGAGTAAAGCTGAAACAATTCAAATGGGCTGTGGGCCTGTGTTCGGTAAAGCTACATGTTCAACACAGCTCAACTGTCATGACCTGTGCAATTAACCGCTCCCTACTACATGGGGTGATGTACTTGTTGTCGATGATATAAAAGTTGGTGTTGATGGGGTCACAATAGTGCATTGCCTGTCAAGTCTCCTCACCTCTGATTGGTCAGTTCAGTGGAGCCACATCCTTATCTGGTCATAACTGGAAAAGGGGAGGTGTAGTTGAGTGAGCTTGAGGCTTTTATGGTCTGTGGCTGTCAGCTTTTAACATGATGAGAGAGAGTGAGAAAGGGCCTGGAAGATATCTGTAAGATATTTTATCTAAAACCGTAAATGTATTTGGAGAGTTTTTTGGCCACCGGGCCTAAACACAAACATTCATGAACACATGAAAAAAAGTATTGTCGACATCAAAGAATGTCATTTTTCTCCATAAAATTGCTGCAGAAATATTTGACACAATTTTACATTTTGGAGAGGTTTTTGACGCTTTGGTATGGACAAAAGCACATACAGTCAGATTGGTTTAAGATATCTGTATAATGTTTCCCGACGCATGTTGACAAGATGTTGTAGAATCACTGGAAAGGGATATTGACCAGCTGAGCATCTTTGAATAGTCACCTCAGTATACAGCTCAATGAACAAACCAGGCGTTTTGTTATATTTCAGTCTTCTCTGATATGCTGTATATAAACTCAATGCAAGCTCAAAATGGAATACATTTCATCTCTATGTCATACATGGTACAGGTCTATTCTTCAATTTAAGCCCATAACTGTGTGTGAGGTGTATACTCTTGTCTCAAAGTAGATTTGTTTAAGACTACCAAGAAATGCTCTGTGCGGACCCCTGTTGAAGCACTCCGCGGTAAAAGGTTCATGACTCCTATATTGACTGTTCACTCTATAAGTCAAATACATATTTATTTTTTCATTGGTCATTCATTTCATTGCTTACACGTGTTTAGCAGATGTTATTGCAGGTGTAGCGAAATGTCTCCCTCTATTACTCTTTCACACTTTCTTTCAATCTCTCACCCTCTTTTAACACTCTCTCTCATTTAAACATGATACAACTGGGACAGGTATGGACTGATTCCAAGAAACCTGGCAGGCTACTACCTTTGTCTCTTGACTACAAGGTTATTGGGTTCAAAATAAAGAGAAAGTGGAAAAGGCCAGGTATCGCACAGACACTCGGATAAGAACTACTCTCTAAGTCAGTTCTATGTGATGCAAGGTTATATTTACTCTTAATTGCGATTGTGTGTGTGCCCCTAGTCAGCGAGATCCATCACTACCATTGGAAGGCCTCTGATCCAGAGGACCAATAGGTTAATAGTCCTTTAACTGACCATTTATCAGTGGTGATATGATCAATGAGTGGTAGACTACCATATTTCTACACAGGCAGGTATTTTGGCTCAATTATAAATAATTTGCAGTTTATAACATGAGAAAAATGTAGCCTAGTTTAAAATTCTAAATTCAACCTATAACACGAGTATAATCACCTATCTATTACATAGGAGCAAAGCTTCCAGCATTGTTAGTCATTTCACCCCATGTGTTAAAACCATAAATTATTGTTCTTGAAAATGAATTTGACTGCTAATCTGAAGTTGCCCTAAACACATGAAAGGGAGGACTACTCCTTGTGCGTAAAAGTCCCCCTCCAGGCAATCAACTGATGACAGGAACTGGTCAAATCAAGGGCCAGCGTACTGTAGCCTACCTATGGATGCCTGGCTGGCGAGCATCGAGGCAGAGAGGGAACCGGCTGAAGCTCCGTAGATCTTGGCGGCACCTTTGATAAGGTAAGGCGCTTGTTCCGACAGGCAGCTGGCCACTCCGATGTGATAAATCCCCAGGAACCCGCAGCCGGCAAACGACAGATTCCATTCCTTCGTTAGGTCGAACATCCCTGGTGGACAGTCTTTAACGAGGACCTACAAGTTTGGGTAAATAAGCTCCTTATGATCACTCCAAAATGTTAACTTTTTTCACTGTTTAATGTCAACAACAGTTCCGAAAGATATTGGAATAGAGGACGGCTCAAACTAGCGCACACTAGCCAGTCTACTCTTCTTGTGCAATGTACGAAGAGACGGACATGCGTCTATTGAGAATCGCCGGAGCGCTGAACTACCCGGTTCTAGAACAGGGCAGGTCTGGCCAATCTTTATAAAGAGGCAGAGTCTTATTTTAGGAGGAGCCACGCCTCACACTCTAAATTGGAAATATGCAGTCAATGCATAGAGATGCAGTCAATTAATGTATATTATATTCGAATCTGTATATTTGTTTAACCTGCCTGCTATTACTATGACATGTCGAACCTTATTAACCGATTTGAATAGCCATATCATCCTATGCGGTCAATTGAGCCGAGACGCGCAAAACCAAGTCAAGCCACCCGCGCTTCAGGTTCCTCCTGAATTTTGTGCGTGAATACACAACACTTTACGGTATCGCGTGTTTTCAGGTAGGGCAATTAAGCTGGGCAAGAACAGGTCGGACCATTCTTGCTAATGAGAGAGCAGATAAGCGTGTGAGCAAAAGGCACAACTCCGATATAAAGTATTTTTTCGCAAAGTTGCCGGGATGTTACGTAAGCCTATTTATATCAGTATACTCGTAACAACCTAATCATTACGAAACTCACATTCGATCAAACAAGTAGTGATGTTACCTTTGATACAGGAGCCCCAAGGCATGCCTCGAAATCGTTAAGCATCTAACACCTCAATCACAACTACAGTACCAGGCTCAAAATGGTACACAGAATCATATGGATATGTGTGCAACAAAAGTTCAACATTCACCTTCTGCTACTATTTCTGTCAAGCCATTTACACATACCTTTTGATGCATGCATTCGATAAATCCAACATATGCGCGTCACAGTACGCTGTAACGCAATGCTGCAAGGCAAACACATCTTCCATTGGAAATGAATGTGCATCTATATATATACATATACACACATACAGTGGGGAGATCAAGTATTTGATGCACTGCCGATTTTGCCGATTTTGCAGGTTTTTCTACTTCTAAGCAGGTAGAGGTCTGTAATTTTTAATCATAGGTACTGTGAGAGACGGAATCTAAAACAAAAATCCAGAAAATCATATTGTATGATTTTTAAGTAATTAATTTGCATTTTATTGCATGACATAAGTATTTGATACATCAGAAAAGCAGAACTTAATATTTGGTACAGAAACCTTTGTTTGCAATTACAGAGATCGTATGTTTCCTGTAGTTCTTGACCAGGTTTGCACACACTGCAGCAGGGATTTTGGCCCACTCCTCCATACAGACCTTCTCCAGATCCTTCAGGTTTCGGGGCTGTCGCTGGGCAACACGGACTTTCAGCTCCCTCCAAATATTTTCAATTGGGTTCAGGTCTGGAGACTGGCTAGGCCACTCCAGGACCTTGAGATGCTTCTTACGGAGCCACTCCTTAGTTGGCCCTGGCTGTGTGTTTCGGGTCGTTGTCATGCTGGAAGACCCAGCCATGACCCATCTTCAATGCTCTTACTGAGGGAAGGAGGTTGTTGGCCAAGATCTCGCGATACATGGCCCCATCCATCCTCCCCTCAATACGGTGCAGTTGTCCTGTCCCCTTTGCAGAAAAGCATCCCCAAAGAATGATGTTTCCACCTCCATGCTTCACGGTTGGGATGGTGTTCTTGGGGCTGTACTCATCCTTTTTCTTCCTCCAAACACGGCGAGTGGAGTTTAGACCAAAAAGCTCTATTTTTGTCTCATCAGACCACATGGCCTTCTCCCATTCCTCCTCTGGATCATCCAGATGGTCATTGGCAAACTTCAGAAGGGCCTGGACATGCGCTGGCTTGAGCAGGGGGATCTTGCATGCGCTGCAGTATTTTAATCCATGACGGCATAGTGTGTTACTAATGGTTTTCTTTGAGACTGTGGTCCCAGCTCTCTTCAGGTCATTGACCAAGTACTGCCGTGTAGTTCTGGGCTGATCCCTCACCTTCCTCATGATCAGTGATGCCCCACGAGGTGAGATCTTGCATGGAGCCCCAGACCGAGGGTGATTGACCGTCATCTTGAACTTCTTCCATTTCTAATAATTGCGCCAGCAGTTGTTGCCTTCTCACCAAGCTGCTTGCCTATTGTCCTGTAGCCCATCCCAGCCTTGTGCAGGTCTACAATTTTATTCCTGATGTCCTTACACAGCTCTCTGATCTTGGCCATTGTGGAGAGGTTGTTTGATTGAGTGTGTGAACAGGTGTATTTTATACAGGTAATGAGTTCAAATAGGTGCAGTTAATACAGGTAATGAGTGGAGAACAGGAGGGCTTCTTAAAGAAAAACTAACAGGTCTGTGAGAGCCAGAATTCTTACTGGTTGGTAGGTGATCAAATACTTATGTCATGCAATAAAATACAAATTAATTACTTAAAAATCATACAATGTGATTTTCTGCATTTTTGTCTCTCACAGTTGAAGTGTACCTATGATAAAAAAAATTACAGACCTCTACATGCTTTGTAAGTAGGGAAAACCTGCAAAATCGGCAGTGTATCAAATACTTGTTCTCCCCACTGTATATGTATGTGGACACACCTTCAAATGTGTGGTTTTGGCTATTTCAGCCACACCTGTGGCTGACAGGTGTATAAAATCGAGCACACATCCATGCAATAGACAGACATTGGAAGTAGATTGGTCTTACTGAAGAGCTCAGTGACTCAGTGTTTACAAAACACCTACAGCGTCCTTGTGCAAAATACGAAATGGTACACAGCATCTTATGGATATCTGGATATGTGTGCATATCGTTGCAGAGGCAGTTGCAGTGCATTTGGTGTGTATGCGTAGACGGTTTGACAGAAATGGTAGCAGAAGGAGAATGTTGAACTTTTGTTGCACACATATCCAGATGATGTTGCGTGCAATCTTGCGCAAAAACTCTGTCGGTGTGTTCGAAGCGTAAGAAAGCCTCTGTTTTCCACAAATAAGCCTCACACAGAAAATGATCTGTAATTTTTGGTTGTTGACCAAATTCAACGCTCTCATTGACCTCCATGCCTAGTTATCAAATCAAATGTTATTTGTCACACGCACTGAACAAAACATGTAAAAAGACTACGAGGTAGTTCAGGTAAGAGGTAATGTGTACATGTAAGTAGGGGTAAAAGTGACCAGTAAAGTAAGTAAATCAAGTAAACCTTTATTAATGCAAGTGCAGACAGAAGTTGACAACAGAAACACAGCATTAATGTTTCAGAGTAAGTTCTGAAAAATATGCTTGCAGTCAACCCCTAGTGATGTAACTGCCTACACGTTCTACCCATGAGACCAAGCCCACGCATAAACAGTTATACCATTTTTTTTTTACTAGGCAAGTGAGTTAAGAACAAATTCTTATTTTCAATGACAGCCTAGGAACAGTGTTCAGGGGCAGTATGACAGATTTGTACCTTGGGGATTTGAACTTGCAAGCGTTTAAGTACTAGTCCAACGCTCTAACCACTAGGCTACCCTGCTGACCCAACTTGTAGGAGAGAACAATAGTCCCCTGTTTTCTAAGGGCTCAGCAGTAATTTTCCATTCCTGTGTGGCTTACAGTGGTGTGTCTGGCTTGTCTCTTATCTATTTACTCCCCTGCAGGGGTCTGTGTCTATGTATCTATTTTAGCCACAGATACCCTGTTTTGACTGCAATGGCTCACACATCTCTCAGACTGTTTCTTATAAAAGGCAGAGACTAGAAAATACTGTGGAACTGTATTAAACCTTATAATGCAAATATTGCTAATCTGTGGTCCAGGACCCTATAAATGTAGCGGAGGAGGGGTCTTATAGCCCCTCCCCTTCTATTAATACAACATAAACATAATCAATAATTATAATACATCAATCATTTGGTGCAGCCCCTATCATGACCCCAAGGTGACCCCCATCACAACAAACACAATTGCATTTTATCAATGGGAATTGTGAATGCACAGAGATACCGTGACGAGATCCTGAGGCCCATTGTCGTGTCATTCATCCGCCACCATCACCTCATGTTTCAGCATGATAATGCACGGCCCCACTTCGCAAGGATCTGTACGCAATTCCTGGAAGCTGAAAATGTCCCCGTTCTTCCATGGTCTGCATACTCACCAGGCATGTCACCCATTATCCAGCAACTTTGCACAGCCGTTGAAGAGGAGTGGGACAACATTCGACAGACCACAATCAACACTACTCAAAGGAGATGTGTCACGTTGCATGAGGCAGATGGTGGTCACACAAGATACTGACTGGTTTTCTGATCCACGCCCCTACCTTTCATTTGAAGGTATCTGTGACCAACAGATGCATATCTGTATTCCGAGTCATGTGAAATCCACAGATTAGGGCTTAAAACATGTTTTGACTGATTTCCTTATATGAACTGTAAAATATTTGAAATTGTTGCATGATGCATTCATTTTTTTGTTCTGTGTACTTTTTTTGGACTACTGTCCACATCCATTTTTCAACCGAACAAAAAGCCCAATCACACAGAATTCTCATGTTTGTCCCTCAAACGTTATGCCACAGGTGAAAGCCCTTCCTAATGTCACTCAGGGTCACCCCAGTGATCCCACCCCACCCTCATTAGTGGGACTAGGTTCCATCTACTGACATTCATGTATATTGCACAGGGAAAGCCCCAACTAATATATTGTTTATAGGCAGAGTTCCTCCTACATGATGTAGCAGTTGGTCACAGCAATGTCAATGAAATTGAAAAACAGTCCTGTATCATCTCTTAGTCTTGTGGAACATCCACCTGGTAAAGAAGAGATTGCCACCTCTGATCCACCTCAAACGGGGTGTTTGGTTGGTCTGGCTCATCTTATCTTCTTGACTAAAAGAAAAATAGATTTAATGTGGCAACAGTGTAAAAATAAGGCCACATTTCAAAAGCAGGAAATCCTTCATTACCAACATTCATACTTCTTTTCACTAAATGAACTCCCCTTCCCTGTTTAGCTCAGTGGCAGTGAAGGTGTGAAGTGGGAGAACGTTATAGCCTGTCCTATGCTATTGTCTTGTTGTATTGGTAGAGGTGGATGGTAAACATTTTATCAGATGTGTGCCACTAGTATATCAATAGTTTTCTGCTGTATGCTGTAAAGTCCAAAAGTTATGGGCGGAGCTAGAAAGTTGGCTGTCAGACGTATTACAATGTTCATTTACTTTCAATCCATCTGTCTGCATATTTCAAGTCATGGCATATGGGGTGTAGTGAGATACCCAATCTGCTGGACGATTCTCTTCTTCATCACTCATCTTGAGAAAAAGTATACTAAAAACATGGAAATCGATCAATCCGCGACCATTAACACAATGGAAAAATCGAATGATTTATTATGGAAATATTAGAATAGCATGGGCAACAGAGAAAAACAAATTGGTACAAAGGCCATGTCGCAAACAATAATACAGACACTAGGGATGGGGGGTGTGAGCATTTCGGGGCTGGGCAGAGGAGATGTAGTCGTTGTTTGCGTGCATCTGTAAGTTGTTGTTCGTATGTGTATGTTTGTATCTGAAAGAAATATATACATTTACATATGTTTTTGCCACATTTCTTTTATTACAGACACCTTAATGCATACTTTTAAATTATATTATGTCAGCTAAACATACAAAAATATTTACTGAACAAAAATATAGACGCAACATGCAACAATTTCAATGATTTTACTGAGTTACATTTCATATAAGGAAATCCGTCAATTGAAATAAATAAATTAGGCCCACAGCCATGGGTGGGCCTGGGAAAGCATAGGTCCACCCACTGGGGAGCCAGGCCTAGCCAATCAGAATGAGATTTTCCACACAAAGGGCTTTATTACAGACAGTAATAGTTTTCAATTTCATCAGCTGATCAGGTGGCTGGTCTCAGACGATCCAGCAAGTGAAGAAGCCAGTTGTGGAGGTCCTGGGTTGGCATGGTTACATGGTTTGCAGTTGTGAGGCTGGTTGCAACCTACTGCCAAATTCTTGAAAACCATGTTGGAGGTGGCTTATGGTAGAGAGATGAACATTCATTATATGGCAACAGCTCTGGTGGACATTCCTGCAGTGTGCATTGCACACTTCCTCAACACTTGAGATATCTGTGGCATTATGTTGTTTGACAAATCTTCACATTTTAGTGTGGCCTTTTATTGTCACCAGCACAAGGTGCACCTGTGTAACGAGCATGCTGTTTAATCAGCTTCTTGATATGCAACACTTGTCAGGTGGATGGAATATCTTGGCAAAGGATAAATGCTCACCAACAGTTATTGAAACACAAAAAAAATTAAAATTACTGAAATTAGTTGTAACATGTAATGGATGTAACATTTATGGGATATTTTATTTCAGCTCATGAAACATGGGACCAACACTTTACATGTTGGGTTTATATTTTTGTTTAGTATATAGTACCAGTGGAGGACTGCTCCTTTTGAGGAGTTCCAATATGGCCGACCGTTGACTTCAAAGCCATCTTGCTTTCACAATTTACCATTTGGTAAACAGCATCCCCGGTAGGCTACTGCAGCCTATGCAGCCTCAATCTACTCGTGATATCAAAGGCATGTTTGAATAAGTGTGCTTCAAACTGTTTGCTTGGTATGATTTGTAGCTATTGTCTCTATCTGTGCATCCCACTCAGTTTTTCTACCCGAAAACTCGCGATACCGTAAAGTGTTGTGTATTCACGCAAAAGAATTCAGGAGACTGATGCGGGGATGGCTTGGCAGCGTTTTGCGGGCGTCGGCTCACTTGACAGCAGTCTACTCGGATTAAACATGGACCATTCCATAGGCGAATAAAGAATGTAATTCACCTATAATTGGAAAACCTAATCTGTTGATTTTTAATTCCAAGAACAACAGCAGGCCTATTGGCATCATCTTCAATGCTTCATGTAACCTATGCTTGAAAGCATTCCTCTTCCGGCTACAGAGACCAGTGAGCACGCGCGTGCTCCGCAAGAGCGAACTGGTGCTGATGCTGAAGAGGAGGCGCGCGCCTCACATGAGCGCATCGCATTACATCACTTTGCTACGACGTGATTGGCTGGAGGTCAATGCGTACTTCGCTCGCCGACTATCACAACCATATATCTCGACTCGCACTCGAAATATTATAGCTCTCAAAATTGATTGCAAATATATTTTCGTTTAGTGCTCGTTTTGAGGATGGCCGAGAGCGAGGCAGACACGCCAAGCACCCCGATTGAGTTTGAGAGCAAATACTTCGAGTTTGATGGAGTGCGACTTCCACCCTTCTGCAGAGGAAAGATGGAGGAGATCGCCAACTTCTCCCTCAGAAGTAGCGACATATGGATTGTCACGTATCCCAAGTCAGGTAAACAATATTGGCATGTGTTGATGCTATGCAATACGTTAGTGCAATACCCTCACTGGATGCAGCATGCTGTAGGCTTGAAAATGCAGGGTCTTAGGTGTAGGTCTATAGTTGCTTAACATTTCTTTCGTCTTATTGTGTCGTGTGTAATAAACTCAAATGTCTCCAGTTGAGTCCATGTGAGTTTATTATTTCATTGTGTGCTGAGTTTCACTGGCCTATTAGGGAAGGTCGTAAATGTTTACCTCTCTCCAAACATAGCCTGCAGCAGGCTAAATAACTTATCATGGGTACCTTCGAGTTACGTTTAACGCCTGCGCACTTCGCATCAATACGCTGTTGTCTGTTATCCGAGGATACACAGACAATGTATTGAATTTTTAGGCCTCGGGTTACTGTTTACATCCGTCTCTTCCTGTCTCAACCAGCTTGCTTTGCGCATTGCTGTGTTGGTGCGGACCGGGCTACGTGGTGCTTGAGTGTGACGCACTTGTGTGTTGACAACCTGTGCTGGAGCAGAAATCGCAGCGCGGGTGGGTACTCCAGGTCACGTGACTAGGTGGACGTAAATATCCGTATTCCCTCGAGTTCATTGTGGGAGTAAAATCTTTCAGAGACATATAGAGCAACTGTTCCTTTAATGTCTCTAATCTGTCCACACAGGATTCCAGCAGTGCCTATATCTGCATCCTCACGAGTAAATTATAATTGCAGGAGAGAGAAGGAGAGAAGAAGAGAGGTGGGAGCAGTCTGGGTTGCTATGCTCCCTCAGTGATGTTGTTCCGTACAATAGTAGCACTGTAAGGCAGTGAATGTTATTTATAATAAGGGTTACATGGATAGAATCAATCCTCTGAAACGCAAATGTCTGGCCCTCCCTCCAGCTAAATATATGACCTAAACCCTCCCTGAATGCTTGGGGGGGAAAAAACGGACCCTCCCCTGTACCCAAAATAAGAATCAAAACAAAGTGGATAGCAGAGAACATGTCTACCGTTTACCCTCACTTCTTGGACAGACCAGGATCTTAGATATGCAGTTTTAGAAACTGTCCTTCGTCTTGTAAGCATAACATGTCAACACAGGAATTTTGATAGCGCACAGGGCTGCAGGCCAGAATGTTTTGGGTTCGCAGACCACCGTGGACAAGACTAGGGACGGAAAGATCTCTTTTATAGTAAAAGCATTGCATGAATCTTTCATCGCATAAAAATAACATTTTATAAACATTTCATGCAATTCTACGCCATTTTACATATATTGTAGGCCCGAAAGTATGTGAACACCTGCTAATCGACCATCTCATTCCATTATCATGGGCATTAATATGGAGTTGGTCCCCCCTTTGCTGCTACAACAGTCTCCATTCTTCTGGGAAGGAGGCGGTTTGGAACTCGATAGTGAGTGTAGCAACCGAGGACAGACGAGTTTTACACGCTTCAGCACTCAGCGGTCCTGTTCTGTGAACTTGTGTGGCCTACCACTTCACGGCTGAGCCGTTGTTGTGCCTTTCTACTTTTCTACTTCACAATAGCAGCACTCACAGTTGACCAGGGCAGGTCTGGCAGGGCAGAAATTTGCTGAACTGACTAGTTGGAAAGGTGGCATCCTATGGTGCCACTTTGAAAGTCCCTGAGCTCTTCACTATTCAGTAAGGCCATTCTACTGCCAATGTTTGTCTATGGAGATTGCATGGCGGTTTGCTCAGTTTTATACACCTGTCAGCAACGCTTGTGGCTGAAATAGCTGAATCCACTAATTTGAAGGGGTGTCCACATACTTTTGAATATATAGTGTATCTTAGAAATATAACTATGCTCTGTGCTTCTCAGAGCATGCACTTCATAGCCTATAGGCTATGGATCATTTTATTGAGACCACACTAAATAGCCTATGATGTTGCCTGCCCAGTGGAGAATCAGAGATGAAGGGCAGCATTGGGCACACATCGATACATAGCCCAACATGCAACTAATTCTAAAACACAGAAATATTGAAATTTCATCAGTTACAAATTACATGACCCACCCCTGGACTAGATTTAAAAAAAAATACTAAACCCTCCCTTTGACTGAAATTAAAAAAGCATGACCCTACCCCATTTTCCTCCAGGTAACCATTCTGTAAATTTAGATCCCGAGTGACGCATTAGTCTAAGGCACTGCATCTCAGTGCAAGAGGCGTCACTACATTCCCTGGTTCAATTCCAGGCTGTATCATTTCCGTCCATGATTGGGAGTCCCATAGGTGGCGCACAACTGGCCCAGAGTTGTCCTGGTTTGTCCTGGGTAGGCCATCATTGTAAATAGGAATTTGTTCTTATCTAACTTTCCTAGTGAAATAAAGGTTCAATAAAAATATAGATAAATAAATAACATGCCATTTATAGGGTTTGGAGAGTGGAACGTGAACTATTGGAAAGTTAAGACTAGATAGAGGCAGCATACAGGAGCTATTGAGGGAGAGCACAGTCCTTCCACGTGCAAGCGCACCTAGCCACGAATCTTCCTCAATCATGTCCATGTTGCAATAGGCTCAGGCCCATCAAAGAGAAGGGCGGGAGATGCACAATTGTCCACAATGCTTTTGGTGAAAATAAATGATCATTTTTCAAGTCCTGGTAAAATATGTAGTTGGTAAAGACATTGTACACAGGTGGACAGTAGGCTTGAGGCAGTATACCGTATATACTATATACCGGAGTATTTGGAAATAGAAACTGGGTTGCTTTTCAATATAGTCAATACCATTTGTAGCAACTTTTTAAGTAAATACCTGCTACCTAACTTCTGCAATGCATTAGGAGATAAAGCAGATCACGTTCTTCATTTCACCTGTCACATTATTTTACATTATGAAGCTTCTCATAGTTCCCCAGAATGGTTGAGCCAGTCATGTGTGTGTTTGTAAATAGCACAATGGGAGAAAGCAGGAGCAGGTGAGTCCAGCTGTGAATTGACAGGGGTCGCGTTTTATATTCAAAGTCAACAGTGTTTTTTTTTGCTTCAACAGAGTGATCAGGGACCAGGGACGTGCAACTATGGTTTTCCTTCACAGAAAATACATTAGCGCAGTACATTCAACAGACAATAGCTTAATATTCATCAGATGACTGCAGAAGTGTGCCACTATTTGGCTGGCAGCCATACAAGTAAATGAGTTTACAATGAAAAAGCAAGATATTTTTTGCAAAAACGATGCATGGCCATCATTTCTCATGTTTATCATAGATATATTGTAGCCATCTACACTTCCTAATGTTTTGATTAAAGTTAATCTTGAGTTTTACCTGAGAAAGGTGCAGAGAAAAGTACCTGAGAAAAAAGCTACATTTCAGTCAGAGCGCTGTCAAGTGATAGAATGCCCATTTATGAATTCTCATCCTCGCGGAGAAGTGTAACTGAAGCACAACATTTGTCTGACTCCGAGCAGAAATTACAAAGAGAAGCATTTTAGATTTGTGAATATATAAAACACAGCAAGAGATATCTTACGTTCTTTATCTTTTCTTCCTGCTGTGAAAAAGTAAGAATTCTGTGTTAAAGCGACCTCTTAAGTTTACCTGGCTAGTTATCTAATTAAGTTAATGAATTAATAAGGTGATAGGGCATCATACTGTGTAAGCCTTCTGCCGTATTTGAGAAGTTAAATCCCTTTGGGTGAGTTATCTGGACAGCTGCCACTGCTGTCTTTTGCTGTCTGCTTCCCCCCCTTCTGAGTAGAGCAGGCGACCTCAGACAGACACAGCTTGTATACATGCTGCTTCAGATCAGACAAACATGCATCAAAACTTTGTTCATTTGTACAATGTCTCTCGTTCACATTCGCTTGTAAATGTTCAAATGCACCAAAAATAACATTGAGTATCTCCTACCGATACAGTTGAAGTTGGAAGTTTACATACACCTTAGCCAAATACATTTAAACTCATTTTTTCCCCAATTCCTGACATTTAATCCTAGTAAAAATCCCTGTTTTAGGTAATTTAGGATCACCACTTTATTTTAAGAATGTGAAATGTCAGAATAATAGTAGAGAGAATTATTTATTTTAGCTTTCATTTCTTTCATCACATTCTCAGTTTACATACATTCAATTAGTATTTGGTAGCATTGCCTTTAAATTGTTTAACTTGGGTCAAACAAACATTTATTGTGGAACTGGGATTCCTGGGAGTGCATTCTGATGAAGATCATCAAAGGTAAGTGAATATTTATAATGCTATTTCTGACTTCTCTTGACTACACAACATGGCGGTTATTGTTTAGGTTGTTTTGGTCTCTGAGCACCGTACTCAGATTATAGCATGGTGTGCTTTTTCCGTAAGTTTTTTAAAAATCTGACAGCGGTTGCATTAAGGAGAAGTGTATCTGTAATTCCGTGCATAGTAGTTGTATCTTTTATCAATGTTTATTATGAGTATTTCTGTAAATTGACGTGGATCTCTGCAAAATCACTGGATGTTTTGGAACTACAGAACGTTACACGCCAATGTAAACTGAGATTTTTTAAATATAAATATGAACTTTATCGAACAAAACATACATGTATTGTGTAAAATGAAGTCCTATGAGTGTCATCTGATGAAGATCATCAAAGGTTAGTGATTAATTTTATCTATATTTCTGCTTTTTGTGACTCCTCTCTTTGGCTGGAAAAATGGCTGTGTTTTTCTGTGACTTGGCTCTGACCTAACAAAATAATTTGGTTTGCTTTCGCTGTAAAGCCTTTTTGAAATCGGACACTATGTTGGTTTAACAAGAAGTGTATCTTTAAAATGGTGTAAATTACTTGAATGTTTGAGGAATTTTAATTATTGGATTTCTGTTGTTTTGAATTTGGCGCCCTGCACTTTCACTGGCTGTTGTCATATCGATCCCGTCAGCGGGATATCAGCCCAAAGAAGTTCCTGACTGATGTCTTGAGATGTTGCTTCAATATATCCATATCATTTTCCTACCTCATGATGCCATCTATTTTGTGAAGTGCACCAGTCCCTCCTGCAGCAAAGCACCCCCACAACATGATGCTGCCACCCCCGTGCTTCCCGGTTGGGATGGTGCTCTTCGGCTTGCAAGCCTCCCCCTTTTTCCTCCAAACATAATGATGGTCATTATGGCCAAACAGTTCTATTTTTGTTTCATCAGACCAGAGGACATTTCTCCAAAAAGCATGATCTTTGTCCCCATGTGCAGTTGCAAACCGTAGTCTGGCTTTTTTATGGCGGTTTTGGAGCAGTGGCTTCTTCCTTGATGAGTGGCCTTTCAGGTTATGTCGATATAGGACTCGTTTTACTGTGGATATAGATATTTTTGTACCTGTTTCCTCCAGCATCTTCACAAGGTCCTTTGCTATTGTTCTGGGATTGATTTGCACTTTTCGCACCAAAGTACATTCATCTTTAGGAGACAGAACACGTCTCCTTCCTGACAGCTACGTGGTCCCATGGTGTTTATACTTGCGTACTATTGTCTTTACAGATGAACATGATACCTTCAGGCGTTTGGAAATTGCTCCCAAGAATGAACCAGACTTGTGGAGGTCAACAATGTTTTTCTGAAGTCTTGGCTGATTTCTTTTGATTTTCCCATGATGTCAAGCAAAGAGGCACTGAGTTTGAAGGTAGGCCTAGAAATACATCTACAGGAACACCTCCAATTGACTCAAATGATGTCAATTAGCCTATCAGAATCTTCTAAAGCCATGACATCATTTTCTGGAATTTTCCAAGCTGTTAAAAGGCACAGTCAAAATGACTTGTGTCATGCACAAAATAGATGTCCTAACCGACTTCCCAAAACGAGAGTTTGTTAACAAGAAATTAGTGTGGTTGAAAAACGATTTTTAAAGACTCCAACCTAAGTGTATGTACACTTCCGACTTCAACTGTATACCTTTATGAGCTGGATTGCCTGACATTGCGATTAAAAAAAAAAATTGTGCTCGTTGCATATTTAGCTAGCAGCCTCCCTGGAAATTCGCAAATTCTGTTAGAATTCTGGTAGCAGATGCCCAATGGTATGTTTTTACGTTTTTGCCGCCCCCCTTGTGTACTAACCGGTTATACCATAAATCATGGAATGAGAGAAGGACGGTTTGATGATATGAAAAATCTGTGAACCGCACTTTGTTTATTTATTCAACCTTTTTTTAACCAGGTAGGCTAGTTGAGAACAAGTTCTCATTTACAATTGCGGACTGGCCAAGAATAAAGCAAAGCAGTTCGACACATACAACAACACAGACTTACACATGGAATAAACAAACATAAAGTCAATACAGTAGAAAAAAGTTGATATACCGTGTATGCAAATAAGGTAAGATAAGGGAGGTATAGGCCATAGTGGTGAAGTAATTACAATATACCAATTAAACATTGGAGTGAATGATGTGCAGAAGATGAATGCGCAAGTCGAGATACCGGGGTGTAAAGGAGAAAGATAAATAAATAAATACAGTATGTGGATGAGGTAGTTGGATGGGCTATTTACAGGTGGGCTATGTACAGGTGCAGTGATCTGTGAGCTGCTCTGACAGCTGGTGCTTAAAGCTAGTGAGGGAGATATGAGTCTCCAGCTTCAGTGATTTTTGCCGTTCGTTCCAGTCATTGGCAGCAGAGAACTGGAAGGAAAGGCAACCAAAGCAGGAATTGGCTTTGGGGGTGACTAGTGAAATATACCTGCTGGAGCGAGTGCTACGGGTCGGTGCTGCTATGGTGACCAGTGCGAGGGCCAAGCGAAGGCCAGCCAACGAGAGCGTACAGGTCGCAATGGTGTGTAGTATATGAGGCTTTGGTGACAAAACGGATGGCACTGTGATAGACTGCATCCATTTGTTGAGTAGTGTTGGAGGCTATTTTGTAAATGACATCGCCGAAGTCGAGTATCAGTAGGATAGTCAGTTTTACGAGGGTATGTTTGGCAGCATGAGTGAAGGAGGCTTTGTGCAAAATAGGAAGCCAATTCTAGATTTAATTTTGGATTGGAGATGCTTAATGAGTCTGGAAGGAGAGATTACAGTCTAACCAGACACCTAGGTATTTGTAGTTGTCCAAATATTGTAAGTCAGAACTGTCCAGAGTAGTGATGCTGGACGGGCGGGCAGGTGCGGGCAGCGATCAGTTGAAGAGCATGCATTTAGTTTTGCTTGAATTAAAGAGCAGTTGGAGGCAACGGAAGGAGAGTTGTAATGGCATTGAAGCTCGTCTGGAGGTTAGTTAACACAGTGTCCAAAGAAGGGCCAAAAGTATACAGAATGGTGTCGTCTGCGTAGAGGTGGATCAGAGAATCACCAGCAGCAAGAGCAACATCATTGATGTATACAGAGAAGAGAGTCGGCCCGAGAATTGAACCCTGTGGCATCCCCAATAGAGACTGCCAGAGGTCCAGACAACAGACCCTCCGATTTGACACACTGAACTCTATCAGAGAAGTAGTAAGTCGATGAATACGGCTGCACAGTAATGTCTCTTATCGATGGCAGTTATGATATTGTTTAGGACCTTGAGTGTGGCTGAGGTGCACCCATGACCAGCTCTGAAACCAGATTGCTTAGCGGAGAAGGTGCAGTGGGATTCGAAATGGTCGCTAATCTGTTTGTTAACTTGGCTTTCGAAGACCTTAGAAAGGCAG
This sequence comes from Oncorhynchus kisutch, assembly GCF_002021735.2. Lineage (NCBI taxonomy): Eukaryota > Metazoa > Chordata > Actinopteri > Salmoniformes > Salmonidae > Oncorhynchus > Oncorhynchus kisutch. Next base: position 10,229,736 of record NC_034182.2, read on the forward strand.
GGTAGGATAGATATAGGTCTGTAGCAGTTTGGGTCTAGAGTGTCTCCCCCTTCGAAGAGGGGGATGATCACGACAGCTTTCTAATCTTTGGGAATCTCAGACGATACGAAAGAGAGGTTGAACAGGCTAGTAATAGGTGTTGCAACGATTTCGGCAGATATTTTTAGAAAGAGGGGTCGAGATTGTCTAGCCCGGCTAATTTGTAGAGGTCCAGATTTTGCAGCTCTTTCAGAACATCAGTTATCTGAATTTGGGTGAAGGAGAAATGGGGGATGCTTGGGCGAGTTGCTATGGGGGGTGCCGGGCAGTTGACCGGGGCAGGGGTAGCCAGGTGGAAAGCATGGCCAGCCATAGAAAAATGCTTATTGCACTACCCAAGTGGACAGTCAATACTCACTGTTCACCTGTCCAACAGCCAAGGGCTTAACTTTGTGTTGTTGGGGGGAAGGGGAGAGATCAGATGATTTTGACTATTTAAATTATGTAATTTCTCATTAAGTTAAGAATATCATTCTGTATCTTAGGGCTAGTGTAATCATGGTTGTGCCTCTTTAACCAGCTCTGAAGGACTTTGTCGTCTTCTGCCTTTTAAAAGTTCCAAAAGATTTTCATGTTCTTCCTCATGACCTCTTAAGGCCTCACCCTGTCTTGTGAAGAACGTCACTGAACCTACAATTTTTATTCCGTTTACTACGGGAACGTTATTTTTCCAAAAATGAAAATACTGCCCCCTAGTCACAAAAGGTTAAGGCCTCACCCTGTCTTACGTAGAACATCACTGAACCTACAATTTTCAGTAGACAATGTCCTGCTTCCCCTTCTTGTCTGGCTAAAGCAGTAGATAACTGTGAGTCCACGGGGTTTGATTTTTGTGAACTCTTTTAGCATGAGCTGAAATCTTCTCAATAGTCTTCTTCCAATTTCTAAAGCCTGGTGCTAGCTAAGGTTAGCTAAAATTGCCAAACTAGCATTGCAGCATTCAGTGTAAAACTATACTGCACAAAAATATAGACACAACATGTTAAGTGTTGGTCCCATGTTTCATGAGGTGAAATAAAATATCCCAGAAAAGTTCCATACACACAAAAAGCATATTTCTATCAAATTTCTTGCTCCAATTAGTTTACATCCCTGTTAGCGAGCATTTCTTCTTTGCCAAGGTAATCCATCCACCTGACATGTGTGGCATATCAAGAAGCTGATTTTAACAGCATGATCATTACACAGGTGCACCTTGTGCTGGGGACAATAAAAGGCAGGGTCTGAGTTTTTGCCAAAGCATGACCTCTTATTAAAAAAACAACTTTAAAGAGGCATTGTAATGCAGCCAGGGGGAATCTTGAAACCACTTAGCTTGAAATGACAAAACTATGTCAGCTCACTTCTGGATTACAATAAACTTGGGATGTGGTTGGTATGACTTTGTGCTGGTGCTGATGTCGATAACTTCTATTTGTTTGGTGGCTCTGCCCCTGTCATCTGTGCTCAACTGGTCCCTGAATTGTGGCTCAGTCCCTTTCAACAAACATGACAGACAGTGTCTTACTTTCTATTGCCAAAATAGTTGGGCCTTTCTATTGCCGAAATATGAATAAACTTAAACAATAATACATCTACAAAGCATGTCTTATAGGACTACATTTAAATATTTAATTTGTGTGTTCACCATTGTTTCTTCACCACTACACTCCAAATTCTCACCTGATGACCTATTCGTCCTCTCCCTGCCTCAACATGGGCAATGCTCTCTCTCTCTCTCGCTCTCTCCACTGACTGTCTCTGTCCCCTGCCATGATAACAATATGAAATCAGAATCTAGGCAACAACTGTTTTGTTTTAGCACTCGGACTTAGTCAGCAAAGATGAGGAGTTGAACTGATAGTTCCAATCTGTGTGCAATGTAAATTGCTGGTCAAAGTGCTTTACCAGACTGCCTTATAACACAAATTCCAAGTACTCACCTGTATTCCCAGTCATGTGAAGTAAATAGATTATGGCCTTTATTTCAATTAACACATTTCCTTATAAGAACTATAGCTCAGTAAAATCGTTGAAATTGTTGCATGTTGCATTTATATTTTTGTTCCGTGAAGATCCTTTGGGGTGTGAGGTTGGTAAATGTTTGCTAAACATAGCACTATAATGGTGTATTTTGGGCTGTGAATTTTCCCCTCATTGGTGTAATTTTACGTTTAGACAAACGACTACCCATTTACTTATTCCTCTTGATTCTCTTGTTCTCTCCTAACACCCCCCCCCTCTCTCTCCCTCTCTCTCTCTCTCTCTCTCTCGCTCTCTCAGGTACCAGTCTCCTTTTTACGTTTAGACAAACGACTACCCATTTACTTATTCCTCTTGATTCTTTTATTCTCTCCTAACACCCCCCCCCCCCCCCCTCTCTCCCTCTCTCTCTCTCTCTCTCTCTCTCTCGCTCTCTCAGGTACCAGTCTCCTTCAGGAAGTTGTGTATCTGGTGAGTCAGGGAGCGGAACCAGATGAGATTGGTCTAATGAACATCGATGAGCAGCTTCCTGTTCTGGAGTACCCTCAGCCTGGCCTAGACATTATACAGGTAGGTCTACAGCACTGAGTATTACTACTGTCCTGGAGTACCCTCAGCCTGGCCTAGACATCATACAGGTAGGCCTACAGCACTGAGTATTACTACTGTCCTGGAGTACCCTCAGCCTGACCTAGACATCATACAGGTAGGCCTACAGCACTGAGTATTACTACTGTTCTGGAGTACCCTCAGCCTGGCCTAGACATCATACAGGTAGACCTACAGCACTGAGTATTATTACTGTCCCGGAGTACCCTCAGCCTGGCCTAGACATCATACAGGTAGGCCTACAGCACTGAGTATTACTACTGTCCTGGAGTACCCTCAGCCTGACCTAGACATCATACAGGTAGGCCTACAGCACTGAGTATTACTACTGTTCTGGAGTACCCTCAGCCTGGCCTAGACATCATACAGGTAGGTCTACAGCACTGAGTATTACTACTGTTCTGTAGTACCCTCAGCCTGGCCTAGACATCATACAGGTAGGTCTACAGCACTGAGTATTACTACTGTCCTGGAGTACCCTCAGCCTGGCCTAGACATCATACAGGTAGGTCTACAGCACTGAGTATTACTACTGTTCTGTAGTACCCTCAGCCTGGCCTAGACATCATACAGGTAGGCCTACAGTACTGAGTATTACTACTGTTCTGGAGTACCCTCAGCCTGGCCTAGACATCATACAGGTAGGTCTACAGTACTGAGTATTACTACTGTCCTGGAGTACCCTCAGCCTGGCCTAGACATCATACAGGTAGGTCTACAGTACTGAGTATTACTGCTGTTCTGTAGTACCCTCAGCCTGGCCTAGACATCATACAGGTAGGCCTACAGCACTGAGTATTACTACTGTCCTGGAGTACCCTCAGCCTGGCCTAGACATCATACAGGTAGGCCTACAGCACTGAGTATTATTACTGTCCCGGAGTACCCTCAGCCTGGCCTAGACATTATACAGGTAGGTCCTACAGCACTGAGTATTACTACTGTCCTGGAGTACCCTCAGCCTGGCCTAGACATCATACAGGTAGGCCTACAGCACTGAGTATTATTACTGTCCCGGAGTACCCTCAGCCTGGCCTAGACATCATACAGGTAGGCCTACAGTACTGAGTATTATTACTTCCTGATCCTGAATCACTTCCTTGTAAAACAGACAGGTACAGTTAACCAAAACACTCAGCACACCACATGTAGCACCATGTGGTGATGCAAAGCAAGAAATGGATTAGGTGTTTTTCTGCTCCTTGTTTTATACCGTCTCTGTTCCCAATGTTATGATGACGTTTCCTCTATGTTTTCCCAGGAATTGACGTCTCCTCGTCTGATCAAAAGCCACCTGCCCTACCGCTTCCTGCCTACAGCCATGCACAATGGAGAGTCCAAGGTTAGAGTACACTTCAATTGGTTTGTATAATGTTTCCATGTATTCAATCCTAATTGTCTATGTGGTTCTCCTGTAGGTGATCTACATGGCGAGGAACCCTAAAGATCTTGTGGTGTCTTACTACCAGTTCCACCGCTCCCTCAGAACCATGAGCTACCGCGGAACCTTCCAGGAGTTCTGCAGACGCTTCATGAATGACAAGCGTGAGTGTCAGAGTTCAGGGTTCACCCCGCCCAGGTGTGCAGGGGGTGTCTACACTGGACTACTTTTCTTAATGATTATTTAGGCAATAAGTAACTGATCAGGCCAGGTTGTGTGAAGAGGGAAGAGAAAGCCTAGTCACCTGGGGAAACTCACTAAACTCTCTCCACCTATATATCTCTCTCTCTCCCCTTCTTTTTTCTCTCTGTCTCATAGTGGGATATGGTTCCTGGTTTGAGCACGTGCAGGAGTTCTGGGAGCATCGCATGGACTCAAATGTCCTCTTCCTGAAATATGAAGACATGTACAAGGTAAAAAACAAACGCTTTCCTCCTCGCTCTCTCCCTCCATCACTCATCTATATCTACTGTCTACCATATATCTAACTAACACCAAACCTTACCAGAACCCCAAGCCTCTATCCTAGAGGTACAGTGAGTAGTCAGCCGCTAAAACCCACCACAAGATCATTCTGGAAGCCTCTAACAAGCCAAGTTTGGCCCTGCTTTGGGTGGTCCTGCTCTATCCTATCCCAAACCAATGTCACTCTAACTTTACCCATACCACCTAACCCCTATGATAATCGTACCACCCTCAGAGCTACGTGGCAACCAGAGTTCCGGTCTGTGGAACATAACTGTAACTGTACTCCCACTGGGGCAGAAGGGGGGCAAATCAATAGTGTTTGCTGTTCCAAAGGTCCCTGCAGGGCTGCATTGCACAGAAACACACACACACACACACCACACACACACACACACACACAACACCTGCCCAGAAACACAGCATGTTCTTATTAGGAATAATTTGCAAACACAAACATTTATACAGTATATACACTAGCAAGCCTTCCAAGACGTGATCTTATTCACTATCACTCAAAGTGACTATCAGTGTTCCAACATAGTTACAGCATTGACACTGTTGGGGGGCAAGTAGCTCATGTAGCCTACCTTTCTTAGAAAGCAAACAGGTTACAGTTTCTCTCAATCGCATACAAGCATTTTCTTTTTAACATTGTTGTCGACTTCCCAAATAGAGTTCAAAAGAGAGAGAACTCTGTGGCCTTTTGCAAAAGAGTGAATGCGTTTTAGGAAATGTAGTTGCCTCCTCAAAACATAAATACATCCATCAAAATGACATTATACCGTCAACATTCCAGATTGATTGAAAAAGAACACGACTGCCTGCAAAAAGAGAAACGCTACCATACTTATCTATTGAGTCCCAGCAGACAAAACAGAAAGTTAGTCTGTCTAAGAAAAGTAGATCAATACATTTTCTTTGCAGTCACTAAAAAGGAAGTACAACTATCCAAAGGTGCAGAATTATGGGCTATTACTCTCCTTTTATGCATATTACACCAAACAATTTCATACACAAATATTATTCCTGATAAAAAAATAGAAGAATTAAGCACATTGATTGGTATTATCACAATGCAGTTCCATGTATTCAATACAAAGGATAGTTTGCTCATTGCTATATAGACTTTCCATTGGTGCGCAGAAACACTATTCGCAAGTTTCCTCTGACACATTGGTGTGGCTGGCTTCCATTTTATGCGAGCAGTGCAGCTTGGCAGGGTCGTGTTTCGGAGGACGTGCGGCTCTCGACCTTCGCCTCTCCCGAGTCCGTAGGATGAGACAAGACTGTAACTACCAATTGGATATCACAAAATTGGGGAGAAAAAAAGGGTAAAAAAATGTAATTAATAAATGCAAATACGAAAGGTGAATTACAATGGAGGAACACAACTATGAATGTATAGGCCTCAATCATCACCATAGCAAAGCTCTTTCAAAGTTCACAATGTGTAAGATGATGACTTATGGTTAACCCAACTTCATGCTCTGCATCCCTGCATGTCAACAATATTGTAACAATTAGACAGTCCCCATTTCCTTGATCTTTCCATACACTGTTATTATATTGTACATGGTATGACACTGATGGGCTCATTTTGTCAATGGGTGGGTGTAGCCGGTGCATGGAAGTCAGGCGCAGGAGAGCAGAGATGAGTGGACAAAGCACTTTACTCAGGCAATTATTAAAACAGGACGCAACCGCATCACAAAAACAAATGCCCAAAGAACAAGTGAGGCAGCACAAAGTACACACAACCAAGTACAAAGTACCGGCTGCCACAAAGCACGGGTACACAACAAAACCCGGGGTACACCAGCCGGAAGCGTTTTGTGCAGTAGTATTTACTGATTGCCAGAAACATTGAAAAACAATTGCACACGTTTCTCTTCTGACGAAAACAATGCGTTATATTCCAGGAACAAAACTTAACAGTGGCTTTTGTGTTCACTGATGACAAAAGTTGGTCTCAGAAATGCAAGTCAGTAACTAAGGCAAGAACATGATCAGACGTTCTGTAAAGGTATTTGAGCGTTTGACCAGTGCTGTTCTGCTGTAGGCACGTTTCAACACAGATCCAAAAATGGCTTGTGCGCAACTGAGATGAACAGTAACATGTGTGTCAAGGGTATTTGCTGAGCAAGTGTGTTATATAAGGATAAGAAAACTTCTGTTTCTATAGAAAGAAAAAAGGGAACTGCGGTCAAAGTTTATAACCGTCCACATAGGCAGACAGAAATTCAGCCTCTTTATAGCAAGGCAATGAAACTCCAATGTATAACCGCTAGATAACGCATAGAAGGATCTGTACACGTGTCTAGATGACATAACCAGATGTTCGGAGTCAGAGTTCAACCCCCGCTCTGTCTGAGATGTAGGGGAGAGTGGAGTGAGTTGAGACGCTTTTTACATTCAGCATCACTCCGTCAAGGGAGAAATATAGTATTCTTTCAAACAAAAGATTTCTACATAGATTTCAGGATGTTGTGTATCCCTGGAAATAATCAGAATAGTTGTAAACATTACAGTTTTGAAAACATAGCTTGTCCAAAAAAAGGGGTCGAAAAAGTGCTCAATTTACCTCATACCCCAGGTAAGTTGTGCCAACAGAGACCTCTTATTTTGGACAAGCGGAACAGGGTATGTTAAGACGCCTACAAATGTCTGTACTGAATTAAATATTACCACTATCGTTTTATAACCATGTCTATATTTATTTTCCAAACAAAATTCAACATAATAACTTTTTGTCTTTTAATCATTTGAAGCATATTTTAACACAGACTTAACACCTAACAAACATGTTGTACTTCTTACCACTGTTAACTCATATCCCAGCGATAATGCCTTATATTTTTGTTCAGTATATTTTGTCAAATGATACATGTTGCGTATGGTTTCCTAGAAACAAGAAAACCATACCCCTTTGGCTCAACTTACCCCACTCCCCCTATAAATACAGCCCTTGTCACAGTGGTGTGACAGTGGTGTGACTGCGTTGTGTGTGGAATAGAATGCACTGCAACCCGCCTATTAAGAAGACATTATCAAATTCTAGCTCATAGGTCATTTCGGAGTGATAAGAAGAGATAATTTGGTACAGTCACCTCATAAATGATTGGCACTCTTGATAAAGATGAGCAAAAAATACTGTATAAAATAAATAATACAAAAAAAAAAAGTATTATTTTATATTGCTCAGAGAAATAGATTTTGTTTAACAAGTAATTTCTAAAATAAATACGTAGTTGTCAAAATTATTGGCACCCCTAAATATATATATATATATTTATTAATCTTCATTAAAATTCAACTTTTTAAATTTAGTCTCAGCTTAAAGCGCAATCAGCAGTAGAAACAATAACAAAGCCGTCTCCCCACCCCTGGTTTTGGTAAAAAGCTGAGGGATGGGGCTGGAGAAATGTCACCACTCTCAAATTCATAGACAAAGCTATGGATGCAAGGACTGACGGTCCATGGTATCAAAATTATATTTTTAATCATGTTTTGGAGCAATATAGTGTTTGTTAAAGATGTATTTGTTTACAAAAAAAGTTAAACAAGTTTATATATTGGTGTCTGATGGAATACGGCAGTTGAACTAAGCCCATGAGGCATTTCTAAGTTATATTCTTCAATAATCAATGGGTACATACAGTGGGGCAAAAAAGTATTTAGTCAGCCACCAATTGTGCAAGTTCTCCCACTTAAAAAGATGAGAGAGGCCTGTAATTTTCATCATAGGTACACTTCAACTATGACAGACAAAATTAGAAAGAAAATCCAGAAAATCACATTGTAGGATTTTTTATGAATTTATTTGCAAATTATGGTGGAAAATATGTATTTGGTCACCTACAAACAAGCAAGATTTATGGCTCTCACAGATCTGTAACTTCTCTTTAAGAGGCTCCTCTGTCCTCCACTCGTTACCTGTATTAATGGCACCTGTTTGTACTTGTTATTAGTATAAAAGAGACCTGTCCACAACCTCAAACAGTCACACTACAAACTCCACTATGGCCAAGACCAAAGAGCTGTCAAAGGACACCAGAAACAAAATTGTAGACCTGCACCAGGCTGGGAAGACTGAATCAGCAATAGGTAAGCAGCTTGGTTTGAATAAATCAACTGTGGGAGCAATTATTAGGAAATAGAAGACATACGAGACCACTGATAATCTCCCACGATCTGGGGCTCCACGCAAGATCTCACCCCGTGGGGTCAAAATGATCACAAGAACGGTGAGCAAAAATCCCAGAACCACACGGGGGGACCTAGTGAATGACCTGCAGAGAGCTGGGACCAAAGTAACAAAGCCTACCATCAGTAACACACTACGCCGCCAGGGACTCAAATCCTGCAGTGCCAGACGTGTCCCCCTGATTAAGCCAGTACATGTCCAGGCCCATCTGAAGTTTGCTAGAGAGCATTTGGATGATCCAGAAGAAGATTGGGAGAATGTCATATGGTCAGATGAAACCAAAATATAACTTTTTGGGGGGTGGAAACATCATGCTTTGGGGCTGTTTTTCTGCAAAGGGACCAGGACGACTGATCCGTGTAAAGGAAAGAATGAATGGGGCATTGAAGATGAAACATGGCTGGGTATTTCAGCATGACAATGATCCCAAACACACCGCCCGGGCAACGAAGGAGTGGCTTCGTAAGAAGCATTCCAAAGTCCTGGAGTGGCCTAGCCAGTCTCCAGATCTCAACCCCATAGAAAATCTTTGGAGGGAGTTGAAAGTCTGTGTTGCCCAGCAACAGCCCCAAAACACCCCTGCTCTTGAGGAGATCTGCATGGAGGAATGGGCCAAAATACCAGCAACAGTGTGTGAAAACCTTGTGAAGACTTTCAGAAAACATTTGACCTCTATCATTTCCAACAAAGGGTATATAACAAAGTATTGAGATAAACTTTTGTTATTGACCAAATACTTATTTTCCACCATAATGTGCAAATAAAAACATTAAAAATCCTACAATGTGATTTTCTGGATTTTCTTTCATTTTGTCTGTCAGAGTTGAAGTGTACCTATGATGAAAATTACAGGCCTCTCTCATCTTTTTAAGTGGGAGAACTTGCACAATTGGTGGCTGACTAAATACTTTTTTGCCCCACTGTATAATGAATTCAGAAGTCCAAGAATGGATGTAGCAACTGCTGATTACCACTTTAAGGAACTGTATTGTGGCATTCCATGGCTTCCTGTTTCACTGGGGTGTAAAAATGAGGTAACATGCATGTAAAATGCCAATAATTCTGGAGGAGACTGAATATAGTTACTATTTTATTTGAATTTCTCTCTCTCGCTCTCTCTCTCTCTCGTCTCCTCTCTCCTCTTCTGCTCTCTCCCCTCTCTCTCTCCAGGACCTGGGGACGTTGGTGGGGCAGCTGGCGAGGTTCCTGGGTGTCTCGTGTGACAAGGCCCAGCTGGAGACAATGGTAGAGAGCTGCAACCAGCTCATAGAGCAGTGCTGCAACTCAGAGGCCCTCTCCATCTGCAGGGGTGAGACCCTCTCCATCTGCAGGAGGGAGCGAGGGGGGAGGGATGGGGGAGAGAGGGAGGTAGAGAAATAGAGGGGGTAGGGAGAGAAGGAAGGGAGGGAGGGAGCAAGAGATATGGGGGAGTGGGAGAGAGATAGGGAAGGACAGAGGTAGAGAGTGAGGAAGAGAAAGAGAGGGATAGAGGGTAGGAGGATAAGGAGGAAAGAAAACGGAAGTGAGGGTTAGTCAGTCACTAAAGAAGAGATTTCCGAATATCTCCCGACGACAGAGTTGAATAAGTAAAGAGATCTGTAAGGTTACTGAAGCATTGCGTGCTTTGTGCCGTAAAGTGAATGGAAGGTGTGAAGGCTGTGTGCCAAGAGGGACAGTAACCTAACATGTGTACTGTATGTCAACTCCAACCTTTACACACACACACACACACACACACACACACACACACACACACACACACACACACACACACACACACACACACACACACACACACACACACACACACTCACACACACACACACACACACACACACACACACACACTGTACTTTGTGTACTGTATTTGCTAAACGGATGTGACCAGACTCCCTCTAGCCCCATTCATGGCTTTGCTGCTCGTATCATATACATTGTTTAGGCTACTATTAGACACTCACAAGCCTAGACACAAGCATGATTGCAGTGCATGACATGGTGTTACTCAGATATAAGAGGGGGAACAGAGAGGGAGAGAGGGAATGACAGGGAGAGAGAGACAAAGAAAGAGGATATCAGAACGGAGTGTGTGAGCCTCACCCGTACATCAAAATACAGAAACCTGCTATGTGTCCACTGCTGTATGCATACGGATGCACACTCTTCAAAGCATATCGAATTTGTTCATATGGCTTTATAGCTGTGCTAACCCTGGGGGAGTGTATGTCTCGGCTGGCTGAGGATGAGTCAACCTAGACCAGATTTGTATGTAGGCTATGTAGAACAGTTACATAATATGCGTTTGTATGTAGTCTATATCTTTAAGCAATGATCCAGGGCCAGTTTAGTTGTTTGGCTCATAATGGTGAAGGTTAGCACTGGTTTGCGGAAGGCTGATTCTGGGTCTGTTAGGGGCAGAGAGTAACTAGAGCTTTATTGTAGCAAACCACAGATCATGAATCAGATGTACATACCCCAGCAGTAACATACACTTTCAAAGGAATAGGGAATATCGTACCATTCATTAAGGGCATTTCCATTCACTCCTATTTTTGCTCTGCAACGCCACCCTGTGGTTAAACATAGTAATTACAGCTCAGTGATTTCTGGCACAAGGAGTTGAACCTTACTGATCAGTTTGGAAATCCATTCACATTTGTTGTACTTTTTCTTGCATTATGATTTGTGAATGTCATTTTAATATAATTATGATTCCATTTTTCATGTTGATTATTGTAGATTTTTGTTATGTTGTTTTTTCTTATGATTTGTTGTCAGATTTGTCTTGTTTTCTCCATATTCTGTTTCTTGTAGTGCATGGACCCTAGCCTCTGACCTGGTGCTGGTCTAACACACAGCTCTGAGCTAATAGGGCCATAAACACACATTCCTATACACACTACTGGAGGACAGGTGAGTCCATGTCTGTAGACATAGGCATACGTACATAGGCCCAAAATGATTGGCACTCTTGACAGATGAGCAAAAAAGACTGTATCAAATAAATAATACAAATACTTATATGGTATACTCCAAGAATTGGGGAAATTATTTTATGGTAATAGCATTTTTCAGAGAAAGAGATTTTGTTTTACAAGTAATATTTTTCTCTCTCAAAAAGATAGGGGTCAAATTGATTGGCACCCCTGATTTCAACACCTTTCAATACTTCACCTTGTGCGGTTATTGGCCCTGAGCCTTTTTCTAAAATGTTTTATGAGATTGGAGGACACATTTGGAGTGATCTTAGACCATTCCTCCATACAGAATCTTTCCAGATCCTTGATATCCTTCATCTGTGCTTATGGACGGCCCACTTCAATTCAAACCACAGGTTTTGAATGGGGTTCAAATCCGTAGACTGAGATGGCCATTGAAAAATGTTTATTTTTGCTGTCAATGAACCATTTCTTATTGGATTTTGATGTGTCGTTGGTGTTATTGTTTTGCTAGAAGATCCACTCGCATCCAAGTTTCAGCCTCCTGGCAGAGGCAGCCAGGTTTTTGGCTAAAATGTCCTGGTACTTGGCAAAGTTCATGATGCCGTTGATCTTAACAAAGGACCTCGGAGCAGTGAAAGCAAAATAGCCCCATAACGTCAAAGTTCCACCACCATATTTTACAGTAGGGATGGGGTTCTTTTCTGCTTATACACCCTTATTTCGACCCCAAACTGGTATGCGTGGCCAAAGAGCTTTATTTTCATGTAATCTGACCATAGCACCGGCTCCAATCCAAGTACCAATGCCATTTTAGCAAACTCCCGGAATTTACATTCGTTGGATAACTTGAAAATAGAGCTCTTTGACTACTAAGCACACCAGTGGTGGGTTTGGCGCCTAAATAAGGATCCAAAGCAGAAAAGAACTCCATACTTGGATGTATGAGATGACGCCGCGTTAGATAGCGAGGTTTTCAAGGTTTTCTTATGCTGATCGTAACTTTTATTGTGCATAATGTCTCCCCCATCATTTGCTATGGCCGAAAACGTGTTCAGAACAGCGATCACTGACCTCGATTTGGATGAAGGTTTCTGCTTCAGCGAGTCGGCAGCTCTAGATATTCTGCACCCTAGGTTAAGAGTAGGGGGGAGGGTGTGTCTCTTAGTTAAACAGCTGCTGGTGCGCGTTCTCTAATGTTAGTCTCAAGTTTTTGCTCGCCTGAGTTGGAAGACCTCATAAGCCGCAGACCGTGCTATTTACCAAGAGAGTTTTCATCTATATTTTTTCGACGCTGTTTGTTTACCACCACAAACCGATGCAAGCTCTATGACAACTTCCAGAGGGACGCACTTCTCCTGGCCTGTGATTTGAATGCAGGGAAACTGAAATCCGTTTTACCTCATTATTACCTGCATGTCACCTGTGCAACTAGAGGCGACAAAACCCTTGATCACCTTTACTCCACACGCAGAAATACATACAAGGCCCTCCCTTTGGCAAATCTGACCAAATCTCTTATCTTCCTGATTCCTGCTTACAAACAGAAACTCCCAACAGGAAGTACCAGTGACATGCTCAAGACGGAAGTGGTCTGGTGCTAAGTTACAGGACTGTTTCGCTAGCACAGACTGGAATATGTTTCAGGACTCATCCGATAACATTGAGGAGTTTATCACATCAGTGGCTTCATTAATAAGTACATTGATGACGTCGCCCCCCTTCAGTGACCCTTACGTACAGAGCATTCAGAAAGTATTCAGACCCCTTGACTTTTCCTACATTTTCTTACGTTACAGCCTTATTCTAAACTGTATTAAATCGTTTTTTCCCCCTCATCAGTCTACACACAATACCCCATAATTACAAAGCAAAAACTGAAATATCACAATTACATAAGTATTCAGACCCTTTACTCAGTCCTTTGTTGAAGCACCTTTGGCAGCGATTACAGACTCGAGTCTTCTTGGGTATGACGCTACAAGCTTGGCACACCTCTATTTGGGGAGTTTCTCCCATTCTTCTCTGCAGATCCTCTCAAGCCCTGTCAGGTTGGTTGGGGAGCGTCGCCGCACAGCTATTTTCAGGTCTCTCCAGAGATGTTCGGTCGGGTTCAAGTCCGGGCTCTGGCTGGGCCACTCAAGGACATTCAGAGACTTGTCCCGAAGCCACTCCTGTGTTGTCTTGTGCCTTTTACTGAGAAGTGGCTTCCGTCTGGCCACTCTACCATAAAGGCCTGATTGGTGGAGGGCTGCAGAGATGGTTGTCCTTCTTGAAGGTTCTCCCATCTCTACAGAGGAACTCTAGAGCTCTGTCAGAGTGACCATCGGGTTCTTGTTTCACCTCCCTGACCAAGGCCCGTCTCCCCTGATTGCTCAGTTTGGCTGGATGGCCTGCTCTAGATAGAGTTGGTGGTTCCAAACTTCTTCCATTTAAGAATGATGAAGGCCAATGTGTTCTTGGGGACCTTCAATGCCCCAGATCTGTGCCTCGACACAATTCTGTCTCTGAGCTCTGCGGACATCATGGCTTGGTTTCTGCTCTGACATGTACTGTCAACTGTGTGACCTTATATAGACGGGTGTGTGCCTTTACAAATCATGTGCAATCAATTGAATTTACCACAGGAGGACACCAATCAAGTTGTAGAAACATCTCAAGGATGATCAATGGAAACAGGATGCAGCTGAGCTCAATTTCTAAGCTTTTGTTTTGTCATTATGGGGTATTGTGTGAGGATTGATGAGGACAATTTCTTTTTTAGAATAAGGCTGTAACGTAACAAAATCTGGTAAAAGTGAAGGGGTCTGAATACTTCCTGAATACACTGTATGTACATATCTACCTCCATTACCTCGAACCCCTGCACAACGACCCGGTACTGGTACCCTGTGTATATAGCAAAGTTATTGTGACTCATTGTGTATCTATTCCATGTGTTATTATCTTCTACTATTGTTTCTATTTTCACTCTGCATTGTTGAGAAGGGCCGCAAGCATTTAACTTCAATTCTACACCTGTTGTTCACCAAGCGTGTGACAAATGACATTTTATATTTTTTGATTTGATTTGATTACCTGCAGTAAAATATGTTGTTGTATCTTTGACGTTATGGGGCTATTTTGCTCAATATAACTTGTTGAACAAAATCTCTTTCTCTGAGTAATTGTATTGTAAATGATATCATTTCCCCCCACAAAAATATGCGTACAATATCGTTCCATATCTGTATTATTTATTTCATACAGTCTTTTTTGCTCATCTCTATGGAGGGTGATTTATGGACCTCACTGTACACGGTTGGGAGTCATAAGGAAGCATAGATGGCCTACGAGCTGATCAATACGCAATAAAGAAGGTTTCAAAATGACAACATTCATATCGACTACTGACCACTCCTCTTGGTCATTCGTCTCATTCATAGCTAAAACCGAAGTGATGTATGGTCATGTGACTCTTTCTTCTGTCAGGTCGCGTGGGACTGTGGCAGGACATCTTCACCGTGTCTATGAACGACAAGTTTGACGCGGTGTATAGACAGAAGATGGGCAAGTCTGACCTTACCTTTGACTTCGGCCTGTGAGGACCGGACCGACTGACCACAACAACACGAACACGGACTTACACTCCTCCTCCTGCTGCCTAAACACCGTACACTCCTCCTCCTGCTGCCTAAACACCGTACACTCCTCTGCCTCTCTTCATCACTCAATAAATCAATCAATCAATGAATCAATCAAACAATCACGTTTTAGATATACTGTATAACGCTGTATGAATGCTATGCTGGGGAATCATAAGTCCAGCCCAGAGTCAAGTATAGAGACCCCCCATGACTGCCCTTTGATACAGAGCAAGTGTTCCATTTTAGCTGTATCCAGGTCAGTTCCTATTTTACCTAGCCCTTCATTTTAGCACACGTTTTTCACTTTCAGTACATTACATAGCTTGTTTGTTACAAAAAGGCTTTCAATGGGCATTAGCTTAGTCAAAACTAGACTTTTTGTATCAACCTTTCTTGCCGAGGTGAATGGGGAATGTGTGTGTGTGTGTGTGTGTGTGCGTGCGCGTGTGTGTGCGTGTGTGTGTGTACATGCTCGTGTGTGAGCAAAATCACAAAAATGACACATCACAACTGCCTTTTATATCAGTTCTGTTTGTTTATGCTGCTAAAGTGATGCCTTTCTCTGTCCTCAGACCCATAGCCACCTATAGAGTTACTGTACCACACTGAGACAACAGAGTATCCCTCCATGTTACCACCATTCTCTGTGTGCTCTCCCCCAAGTACATGTAGCCCTTTTTCTCTTCCATTGCTTGCATCTCTTTCTCTCCTCCTCCTCCCCCTCCTCCCTGCTGTAAATGCCCCCAGAGAGACCAGTAGACCCCCCCCCCCCCCCAACCCCCATCCCCTCTGCTCTGCTGGACACTTGTGAATGTCTTCATTGATGTGGATGTAACAACCTCAACCCCTCCCACAGGCTCAGTTCTGTGCTTAGGACATCCCTCTTTTATTCTCTCTCTCTCTCTCTCTCTCTCTCTCTCTCTCTGTTTCTCACACTCTGTATCTCTCTCTCTCTCTCTCTCTCTCTGTTTCTCTCACTCTGTCTGTATCTCTCCATCGATTCAATTCAATTGGCTTTAGATACATGTGTTTACATTGCCAAAGCAAGTGGAATAGACAATAAACCAAAAGGGAAATAAACTCTCTTGTCAGCTTTTTCTCTCATTCTCTCTGTTTACGACCGTTGGCAACCCTGCTGCAGCCCATCTCTACAAGGGTAATGGTGTGTACTTTTGTTTGGTTTTTATATGCCTGTAGGGTTGTCCTGACCTGGGCATAATGCATCGTACTTTACATGCTTGCTTGCTGGTTTATTAATAAAGTTATGTCTTCAGGACAATTGTGTTGTGTGTGATGTCTTCAAAGCACTAGCATTACTAGCTAGCAATTTTGAGTCAAGGTATAAATGTTGGTACTTCCGTTGACAACCTCTCTCTGCTCAAGCCACGTGGTTCCCTCTCAACTGTTGCACTCAAAACGCTCACCTCTGGTTGAAGCTCGTAGTCCACACCTACTATTATCATATGCTGTGTAGCTGTTATATTTGATTATTTGAGATTCTTTTTTGAATGAAAAGCGCTATAGAAGTTGAATATATTATTATTATTTGTGTTTTTACTTCAGTAAGCTATAAGTTAACACTAGGTCTAACAACCCTAGACATCGACAGTATCACCATAGTCCTTATCACTAACAACTCGATGGGGGGTGTTTACTGTTGAATGAGGGTCTACTAATCTGGATGAAGAATATTTAGCTTGAAGTAGAGGCAAAGGCATGATGGGAATTCCTGACATAACTTCTATCCAATCATAAACAATAGCGGGAGGAGTCTGGAACTATTGAACGTTGCCGATATATCTCTATGACAACCACAACGCGTTCTCCTGCGCTTCTACGAAGCGCTCCAAAGAAACCGAGGGAAAACTCAGGTCAGACTCAGAGAGCAACAATTTCAATCGACCCAGAGCTACATGACATAAAGAAAGAGGGTAACTATAACATTCAATC
This sequence comes from Oncorhynchus kisutch, assembly GCF_002021735.2. Taxonomy (NCBI): domain Eukaryota; kingdom Metazoa; phylum Chordata; class Actinopteri; order Salmoniformes; family Salmonidae; genus Oncorhynchus; species Oncorhynchus kisutch. The sequence goes on from NC_034182.2 coordinate 10,246,974, forward strand.
AGCAACCACATTAGTTGTCCTAATGCTACATGATAGAATGAAAAGGACAAATAATATTGCAACAATTCTCAATCATCTAAACTTGAGCACTAGCTTCAGAGGAATAGTTTTAATTTAATTGTAGCAGGCTACATTTCTTCCTGCCCCTTTTCATCGGTGCTTTTTTAATTGCAGCTTTAAATTAATCAAGCAAAGTCAAATAAAACATTTAGAAGAAACAAGCATTTAAATTGGAGAGATCACAGAAACTAATTTAGATATGTCTAAATTACAAACGGTACTTTCCATTCAAGTGAAAATTCATAAATTCATTTGTGACATAATTTGCATAAAACAACACAAACATTTTAGTAAACATTTACCCTTTTAATAATCTAAGCAGGAGGCAAATATGTAAATGTTGTGATTAACCTTGGGGCGTCTTCAAAGTTTATGCTAATTATGAAAAGGTTAATTTGAAGTAAAATAATAATAGCCTTTTATGTTTAAATTCTGCTCTCATCCCCACGAAAAATGTTTCCTATTGCTGTTGCTTTGATTGACTGAGACAAGTTGGCAACCATCTCCTCTACATGGTGCGTGTCTGATATCTAAATACACAATTCAAATAGAATAGTAGAATAATAGACTTGATTTATGATATGTTTGAGTTGGGAAGAGCAAGACACTGTAAACAATCCTCATGTGATGCAGGAACAGAACACCCTGCTCTCATGAACTATTTCACCTGGGTTTCACCTGTCTCACACACACACACACACACACACACACACACACACACACACACACACACACACACACACACACACACACACACACACACACACACACACACACACACACACACACACACACACACACACACACACACACACACACACACACACACACACACACACATCAGAAACTCTCCAGCGAGTAATGTATGCATCACACCTTTGATTTACCACCCTTCTCTCTCCCATGTCCCCACAGCTCCACCGGAGGCAGAAGGTATGAGACAGACAGCCCCTGTGGTGCCCCTCGACCTCAGTCTGGGGGACCTGACCCTCATGCCCCGAAGACTGGTCATCGCCCCGCATCAATGACAATAGGATTTGGCAAGACAGCACAAACAGATCTGTGACCTGTGGGGTATACTACAAAACAGGTTCAATGAGTTAGCCAGCTAACTTGCCTAAATATTCTGGGAAAAGGTAGATTAGTAGACTATAGAGTCAGGAGCCTGGATAAAGGTAGAATAGACTCTTGTAATTAAAAAATATATATATGCTTGAAATTGGCATGGTCTAATTGACTCAACAACCAAAAACACATATCTAAGTTTAGCTTTTTTAAAGAACCAGAAAATCCATAATTATTTCTGGTTGTTTATCAAAGTTAGCAGGCTAACTCATTGAACCTGCTTTGTAGTACACCCAACAGGTGTCCTATGTTCTGCTCTTGCATAGTCTGCCAAAGTAATGCTGATTGTCTAGCTCCGGGCTCCATGTCGCCACCGCTGCCTTGTCATTGACTATATTGGTCACTAGATGGCAGTATAAGACATGAGGTTTGTCTTGATAATGACAGGTGATGTGCTCCCGTATCATGTACTGTTAAAAAAGGGTTTTATGGCTCATGGAGAGGGGACACGTTCCTGTATCTGAAATTATTTAAACTTTTCCTACTAAGCCTTACTTTATAACTTTTTATGACAAGTGCTGTGCAGAGATGTTTGGTGTGGGTGTCACTGCCTTTTTCTGTTTTCAGAACTACACTGAAAAAAGAGTGTTTCCCATGTTTCATGAGCTGAAATAAAAGATCCCATAAATGTTCCATACGCATAAAAATAATATTTCTCTCAAATGTTGTGCACAAATTTGTTTAAATCCCTGTTAGTAAGCATTTCTACTTTGCCAAGATAATCCATCCTCCTGACAGGTGTGGCATATCAAGAAGTTGATTAAACAGCATGATCATTACACAGGTGAACCTTGTGCTGGGGACAATAAAAGGCCACTCTAAAATGTGCAGTTTTGTCACACAACACAATGCAGGAATGTCCACCAGAGCTGTTTCCAGAGAATGTAAAGTACATTTCTCTACCATGCCTTTAACTTAATTTTTGAGAATTTGGCAGTACGTCCAACCGGCCTCAGAACCGCAAACATGTATGGGATTGTGTGGGCGAGCGATTTGATAATGTCAACGTTGTGAACAGATTGCCCCATGGTGACGGTGGGGTTATGGTATGGGCAGGCATAAGCTATGGACAACGAACACAACTGCATTTTATCGATGTCAATTTGAATACCCAAAAACACAGTGACAAGATCCCGAGGCCCATTGTGAGGCCCATTTTTTAAAGGTATCTGTGACCAGCAGATGCATATCTGTATTCCCAGTTATGTGAAATCCATAATGAATTAATTTGAATTGACTGATTTCCTCATATAAACTGTAACTCAGTAAAATCAATGAAATTGTTGCATGTTGCGTTTATATTTTTGTCCAGTACATGAGGACCACTTAGGGAAATGTGGCTCTCTTGATGCATCACTGAGAGTAGTAATGGCAATGGTCACATTGCTCATTGATCTAATTGATCATTCCCTTGCATTGTTTATGAAAGCAGTGGGGACATTGATCAATATTTAGTGACGTAGTGTAGCTGTTCGCGCGTTTACGTTTTGTGTTCCTATACCTCCCACTGTTTGTTCTTCATTCACACCTGTTTATCATTGATCAGTACCGGGGTGGTGTTATGGGAAGTGTATACACCTACAGCAGAGTTGTTTATCATGTATACGGTGTATCCCTTCTCCCTCCATCCGTGGTGTGTTGCTGTGCGATGCCTCTCGTCACTGCACAGCGCCAATGTAATTGTCTCCACTGTTCCTCTTTGTTCCGTCTCAGCGCTCACGCCTGACAGTTTGACTGCCTGTCTTTCCCACACAGATTTCCACCCATAATATCAGCACTTTGTGTCCCTACCTCCCTCCCTCCCTCCCCTTCTCTCAGTCTTTCCGTTCCTTATTCATTAAAAAGACGGTGTTTTTCGAGGGGAGTTGTTGAAAGTTTACTTTAAAGGACTATTGCAGCAGCAGCAGCTGTTGTGCTGGTGACATTTTGATGTGGAAGTCGCTTTGTGCTTGAGGGAGATGCCACAAGCGGCTTTTTTTTCTCCCTCCTCTTTCTCTTTCCTTTTTGTCTCATTCATGTGTTTCCCAAACACTTTCAGAGAAGAGATTGAGAGCTTGGTGCGTTTTCCTTCTCTCTTTTTTTTATTTTTTTTATCGTGATCAATTATTTAGCAGGCGGTGGTTGCCTCACATGTTAGAGAACACTTACTCCAATAACTACAGGGAAGTCCTAGAGAGAATTTAGAGAGGGAGAGAAAGAGAAATAAGACAGACTGGCAGAAAGACAAACAAGAGATGGACAGAGGGGGAGTGGAGGGGAAGATAAGAGGCGGATGGTGGACAGAGAGAGAAAAGAAAGAAACAGAGTGAGTCTGTCATGTCTGAAAGGTGAAAGTGCCACCCTGTACTCTATACTCCCTATCTCTACTCCTCCGCACATTCACTACAACGTAACGACCTGGGTCTGACCTTCACACTGGAACACTTTACCTACACAGCAGTCTTTCCAGCCCCATTCCAAGGTATATAGAGCATGCAGAGCGGTGCAGTACTCCTGTGGTTCTAGCTAGGCGTTCCGCTCGGTGCCTGCTGATAGCAGTGATAATTAGACAGTGTGGCATCTATAATAAGACTCAATGCCATAGAGCTCTGTAGGGAGCAGAAGCACTGGATTACACTGTGGTAGGATGTAGGGCAGGGCGTCAGAGACTAGACTTTGATTATGAGCCACCAAAATAGGTGTGTGTGTGTGTATATATCTCTACCTATCCATGTGTGTGTGTGTGTGTGTGCTGCATTATGGCTTACTTAAGAGAGATACTGTTCCACTGTTGGGGTCAGGATAAACGCAGTGTGCTGATTCCCCAGGTGTGACCTGTTCTGAACACCACCTATTCCCCGACCACCCAGCCCCAGAATTACAGCTCAACCCACCTGACGCTACACAGGCAGAACCCTGCTCTTACCGTCTGATGCCATGGAGACTTGATTACTCTTCACTTGGGTTGTTGTGGACTAAAGTCTGGAATTGCTCCGAAGTTTTAGAGAAAAATATATACTTTTTTTCTTTCTGTACGTATTTAAATGTCACCTGCATATATCTCTCTCTCTCTCTCTCTCTCTCTCTCTCTCTCTCTCTCTCTCTCTCTCTCTCTCTCTCTCTCTCTCTCTCTCTCTCTCTCTCTCTCTCTCTCTCTCCTCTCTCTCTCTCTCTCTCTCTCTCTCTCTCTCTCCTCCAGGCTTGTGTTGAAACAATGAGAGAGAGAGAGAGAGAGAGAGAGAGACACCGTTCTATATAAAAGGGAGGTGACAAACATGACCAAATGACATGTCTATGTGGGCGGTGAAGTGATTCATCTGTGAAGTGTGGGGCAGTCATGTCAATATAATAATGCATCCAGAAGAATGTTCAGCACATGTAGGAGCCATACTACACTGAACAAAAATATAAATGCAACATGTAAAGTGTTGGTCCCATGTTTCATGAGATGAAATAAAAGATCCCCGAAATGTTCCTGATTAAACAGCATGATCATTACACAGGTGAACCTTGTGCTGGGGACAATAAAAGGCCACTCTAAAACGTGCAGTCTTGTCACACAATACAATGCAACAACTGTTGAGTGAGCGTGCAATTGGCATGCTGACTGCAGGAATGTCCATCAGAGCTGTTGCCAGAAAATTGAATGTCAGGGTGACGTCGTTTTAGCAATTTTGACAGTACGTCCAACCGGCCTCACAACCGCAGACCACGTGTATGGCATCGTGTCGTGGCATCATGCTGATGTCAATGTTGTGAACAGAGTGTCCCATGATGGCGGTGGGGTTATGGTATGAGCAGGCATAAGCTACAAAGAACAAACACATTTATCGATGGCAATTTTAATGCACCGTGATGAGATCCTGAGGCCCATTGTCGTGCCATTCACAGATCTGGGGAAGGGTACCAGAACATTTCTGCAGCATTGAAGATCCCCAAGAACACAGTGGCCTCCATCACAATTAAATGACAGAAGTTTGGAACCACCAAGACTCTTCCTAGAGCTGACCGCCCAGCCAAACCGAGCAATCGGGGGAGAAGGGCCTTGGTCAGGGAGGTGACCAAGAACCCGATGGTCACTCTGACAGAGCTCTAAAGTTCTTCTGTGGAGATGGTAGAACCTTCCAGAAGGAAAACCATCTCTGCAACACTTCACCAATAAGGCCTTTATGGTAGAGTGGCCAGACGAAAGCCACTCCTCAGTAAAAGGCACATGACAGCCCGCTTGGAGTTTGCCAAAAGGCATCTAAAGACTCTCAGACCATGAGAAACAAGATTCTCTGGTCTGATGAAACCAAGATTGAACTCTTTGGCCTGATTGCCAGGCGTCACTTCTGGAGGAGACCTGGCACTATCAATTTGGTGAATCATGGTGGTGTGGATGTTTTTCAGCGGCAGGGACAGGGAGACTAGTCAGGATCGAGGTAAAGATGAACGGAGCAAAGTACAGACAGATTCTTGATGAAAACCTGCTCTAGAGCACTCAGGACCTCAGACTGGGGCGAAGGTTCACCTTCCAACAGGACAATGACCCTAAGCACACAGCCAAGACAACGCAGGAGTGGCTTCGGGATAAGTCTCTGAACGTCCTTGAGTTGCCCAGCCAGAGCCCGGATTTGAACCCTATCGAAGATTTATGGAGAGACCTGAATCAAAAGGGTTCTACCTGGAACCAACAAGGGTTTGTCAAGGGACAGCCGAAGAACCCTTTTAGGTTTTTAAGAGTGTGCATCACAGCTCAGGTCAGTCACACGTGTGTGTGTCTCTGGTCACTCTCTGATGAGTCGTCTCTGCAGAGCGTGGTGAGTCTCAGAGGAACAGCTGTGGCTGGTAATGAGTGATACACACACACATATGATGAAGTACCATTCACAGCTGTTTACCCTGCACACGCGCCTAACTTATCAATATTCCATGTAGACCGCAGTCACCCTCTTACCTCCCTCCTCTGATATCTCCCACCTCCACCTCCTTGGAGAAGTGCATTAGCTCACCTCTGGAGTAACCATCCAAGGACCTTTGAATGAGGAACACTCTCTCTCTTTCGGGCGTCATCGGGTTCTCTCGCTGTGCTTGCCTCGCTGTCGATCTGAGTGGGCTCTCTGTCCTTCGCTGTTCCAGAACTTCTCACACATTCCCTTCCTCTAATTCAATCAATAATACTTTTGTACGTTCAACTTTCCTCGTGCTTAACTTCAGATGCATCGAAAAGAGGTTTAGCTATGTCACCTTGAGCAGAGGTGTATGCTTTGAGTCTTAGTTTCTCTACCTTCCCAAATCCCCCTCTATCCCCCACCTCTACTGACATGCTCTAACCAGAGAAGAATTACCCCCTTAACTGACAGACACACGTAAAGGTAGCAGCACTCTTCTCTCTGATCTACTCTCTCTCTTTTCTTCTATTTATTCCCCCCTCTCTCTCTCTCTCTCTCACTCTCTCCCTCTTCCCCCCTCTGTGTCACTGTGATGTCTCCTCTTAACTTCTATTTGTGATCCATCTCCCTTCATTTCTTTCTGACTCTCTCCCTCCGTCTCCTCTTTCATCCCTCTCTTCAGAGAGCCACCCGCATCCCTCTGCTTGTCTCCTACCCATAATTCATAGTGACAGGAAAGGTTAGATTGCGTGTGGAGGAGTTCTGGTTGACAGAAAGAGGAGAGGGAACACTATTTAGGCCTGTCACTACACACTGTTTACAAGACATCTTCAGAGTCCGACCTCGACTCACACATCTCCACACAATTGACCCTATGACACTGTAAATATTGACAAGTTACAGTGGCTCCACTGGCTTTGTCAGTTTGAGATAGAGAAATATACATCTACTTTAGTCATTTAGCAGACGCTCTTATCCAGAGTGACTCACAGTAGTAGTGTGTGAATATTTGTTCACACTCTTTATGTATAAAATATAGACTATAACCAGAGGTGAGGCAAAGTAAGAAACGGGGAATTGAGAAAAAAAGAGTGAGAAAATGAGAAAGAGAGGGAGAAACAGAGACAAGGAAAGAGAGAGAGACGATATGTAGCCAGTCACAATCAGTAGCCCATCCCAAAACGCCCCTTTCAGTGACTAGATCTGTGGCTGTGTTATCCATCTCATTCTAACCAGCTCACAAGGACACACACACACACACAGATATCCTGGTGGATTAACATATAACAGGCCGGTAAACAAAAACAACAGAGCTTTCATTAATTAACGAGCTCAGGGCCGGCCGGGCGGGCGGGTGGCGAGGGGCGCTAAGACACTCTCGCTGTGGCACCATGCCAGGCCCCGAGCCATGCCAACCTGAACACAGCTGCCTAATGGAGAACTGGCACTGGCTGGGACAGCGATGGGAGACAAGGGAGAGAGGGAGGAAGGGATGGGAGAGAAGGAGAGGTTTGGATGGAAGAGGGTGAAGGGAGAGTTAGACAGAGGAGAGATATGGAGGTAGAGGGATGGGAGAGAGAGGGCAAGAAAGGGATGGAAGCGAGGGAGGCGAGAAAGACAAGAGAGAGGAAGGGACACAGAGGCGGAGCAAGAGAAGGAGAGACCGAGAAAAGCAGAGAAAGAGAAAGCAAAAAGTTAGCGAGAGCGGGCAAGCGAGAGAGGGAATAGAAACGGAAGAAACAAAGACAGATAAAAGGAGAGAGGAGAGGGGGAGTAGCCGTAGCCCGTAGTGTGCAGAGAGAGGAGATAGAGAGATAGCGATAGAGAGATAGCGCTGGAGATTGGATGATGATATCCCCGTGTCCCTGCTCATTAATAGTGTGAGCTCTCCTCTCTCTTTCTCCTTTGTGATTTTAACACATTTCTAATTAGCACAGAATCCACTTTGTTTGGGGGAAGGGATGGAGAGATGGAGGGGGGAACCATATATATATATATCTGTCTTTATTCAATTCCGTTTCATTTGATCTTTTTTAAACACGACACGACGGTATAGCTAGCGTTTCCTTTCCCCTGACTCCAGCAGAAGAGAATGAAAGCTGGTCCTAATGCAAGGGGTAATTGGTATGCTTGTCTGAAAGCTTTCATAGTTGTTGAAGTTATTAGATTCTACTAACAGTGGGAGATTGTTTCGGAAGTTAACAACAGAGGATAGAGAATCAAAAGGCGGACTCAAACGACTTTGGAATCGAGTCTTGAATCAGTATTGTTCATTATGATCCACAAAATGATGAGACACTAAAGTACTGTATGATTCTATCATTATAGGTCAGTTAAGGTGGTTGGGGTTTGTTAGGGAATCCAACAGAAAACATTTAAAAACGTTTCATAACGAAAACCGAATAAGCGTTTTTTTATTGGACAAGCTCACGTAGTCCCTCCTTATTTCAGTCCATTTTCTTCCATTTGGTGCCTAATGAATACGACCCTGAGGGTGTCCTATCAGCTTGTTTTCTGTCAGTCTAACCTTCTCCATTTGGAGGGACAGTATTATGTGCGACACACTGCCGTATAGACAATGTCAGTGTGATAGCCCAGTGGGGAGAGGGAGGCTCCCCTGCTTGTCTTTCAGGGACACGTTTGGCAGTGCTGCTAATCAGAGTGCAATTAGACAGAGAACTCTTTGGGCGACAGAAAAAAACTCTGATTACCCAAGAGTCAAGGGGGTATATTTAGGATCTATCTGTTCCTGTTCCTCCATGGTTGCCGTGGTGCCCCCGAGCTACGAGCTGAGGTGTGGAGGAGAACGAGGAAAGATGGAGGAAGGAGTGGCTCTAAAGAACACCCCCCATAGCTAACCCGACACCATATACTTTATGGCTAGTCATCCTATATATGTATGTACAGCATACTGTACTTATTACAAATCTGTCGTTCTGCCCCTGACCAAGGCAGTTAACCGACTGTTCCTAGGCCGTCATTGTAAATAATAATTTGTTCCTAACTGTCTTGCCTAGTTAAGGTTAAATTTAAAGAAGAAAAAAGAAATGTATATATCACCTGCATATAACCCACAAATGTTACCACTTACCACCTGTAACCTACAGCTACCTACAAACAGAAATGTACCCCCTCAATTAGCCCAAACTCAAACCCAGCTATCTGCCATAACCCCTCATGAAACCATTTACCCAAAAATAGCACTCCAACTACCCCCTCACAAAATAAGTCTGACTGTCAGTTTGTATCTAGCCTCCAAACCCAAACCTTCTGTAATCTCTCTGACTCAGCCCTCATCCCTCTAACATCCCTCCCCTTCCCCTCTGCTCCCTCACTGTCTCTCAGAAGTCTGCAGTACTTGTGTTTACACCCTGCCCAACACAGTGCTTTGGGGAACAGAGCACACTCTGCTCCGCTCTGCATCAGCAGATCAAGGCTTCCGAATAAGAGGGGTCAATACCACTGCTTGTGCTGATGAAAGTCAGAGAGCCGCTGACAGAGTTTAGGAGTTCACACAAACACTTCTGAGTTGTTTTCTTGGTTTTGAAACTCTGCAGATTGGGAGCAACCTGAAGAATGTAATCCGGGCCTTTCGTCTTTTCGACTACAACCCGAGACGGACATGTCCAGCAACACGAGCTGCGCAGGATACTGGAGAACTACTGCTTCCCCTTATCACAGAGAGACTACCAGAGGTGGGAGAGAGGTTCCAATACATACAAGCATGCACACACACCCATCATGGATGATGGATCCAACTATTTCCAGTACTCCCTACGGTCAGGAGTAATCTTTTGGAATGGACATGATAACTAATGCTAACTTTGTGGTCAGTCCTTTGTCTTCTCATTGAGAGAGAGATAATTGACTTTTAAAACTTTGGGCCCTGCAGTCAAATCCACTCCAGAAACGTCACCCAGCTTTTAGTGATGTGGCTCAGGAGGATTCTGTGTGACAGGTTCATTTAACATGGCTTTAATTGGTTTCAGTACTCAGGAAGTGCTCTCTCACTTTGTCTCACACTCTCTCCTTAAATGTTTTTTTATCTTCCTCCAGCTTTCTCTCTGTCCCTCTCACTCGCTCGCTCACACTCTCTCTATCTCCGTCTTTTCCTCACCCTCTCTCTCTCTCTCTCTCTCTCGCTCTGTTTATTTTCAGCACATATCTCACGTGAGTGTTGCCCCTCTATCTCTCATTTCCTATTCTGATCTTCGGTTTACTTTCCCAATAAAACGGACTATGATTTCATCTCCTCTCCACTGCAGACTGTGGACCCACTAAAGCCCTAACGACATGGCAACAATGTCCTACAAAGTGTTCCTGGAGAAGCTGGGCCTGGAATCTATCAAGTACAGGAAGTTTGTCCCGGAGCCTCCAAAGCTAGGTAACGTAGGAGTCTTATTGTATGATAAGAGGGCATAATAACTCAAATGACTACAATCAGTTCATAAGGCACTTAAATAGCTGTTAAGACACACAGACCCGCAGACAAATATACACAGAGTTTCAACCATTAAGCTACAGTCGAGCACTTCAATATGTCTTGGACATGACTGACAACATTGTGTGTTTTACAGCTGGCAAGGAATTAGTCCTCCAGACATGACAAAACAAAGGAACAGAGCAGCGTCCCAGAATGCAACAGGAGATACACAGGAGATCCAAGGCCTGACCCAAGACAAGCTGCAGACGCTCTTCCTGAAAAAAAGGTAGAATAGTCAACTTTGATGGCGCCATGATAATGTATTGTGGCCAACTCAGTGGAGACAATTGTCCAACAAACAGAGATTATCCACTAGCTAAACATTTGGCCAACTGCTAAAAGATCTTATCAAGGTCACTGTTGAAAAGTGAAAGCATCACATGATATGATTGGGAGGATACCATCTATCCCGATTGGTTTAAGCTAAGACAGTGTGTGTGTGTGCATGCATGTGTTTGTACGCTCCTGCTTGTGTATGTGTGCGCAGTTGTGTGTGTTTTATTGATTCTGTTTGTATGTCACCATCTGGCCCTGTTCCGTGCGTTATCCTCTTAGATGAGACAGAGAGGGGAAATTGGCTCTAAGTGGCGCGCTAGTATGCGTCGCGACAGAGGGAACACTTCTCATTAAAATGTTTGCCCAGAAAAATCTGCTCCTGAGTTAGTGTGTTAATCATGACTAATTTGTGGGAAGGCAGCAGCAGTGTAGTACTGCACATCATATGGGGGTGATCCCCACGGCAACCACAGCGTTGAGTCACTTCCTGTCATTAGTGTTGTGTGTTTACTCCCCAATGTAAAGTGTGTGTGTGTGTGTGTGTGTCAGTTGTGTGTGAGCTGTACTGTAGTGTGACGAGCACTGCAAGCGTTTGATGTCACCCACTCTGGACTGGTGTCACAGGAAGACCCGAGGGCCATGCTCAGCACCTTCCTGTTTCCCATGAGCCTCAGCACCTTCCAGAGCCTGTTACCAATTCCCTGCTGGTGACTTTCACATTTGAATCTCGGTTAACCCAGAACATTATTTGGTCAGATGCTCGATTGTGTTTACGTCGTCTGTCCACGAGAGAGTATTTGAAATTCCCACTCCACTCCCCATCCCCCAGGAGAGGTGCCTGAGTCTAGCAGGGACGCACTTCCACTTCCTTTGTTCCAATCCTTCACTGCTTTCAGTATAGTTCTACCCTATACTGAAGAGAGCCATCAAAACAGTTGGACAGGGTAAGAGACAAGTCCTCACTAAGGAGTGGAAACAAGGGACAGGAGCACAGCGTAAAATATTTGGATAAACACATTACTTCAGCAGATTACAGATAGGCAGACCATTAGCAGCCGCTATTGATGTCCAGAAACGGAGTTACATATGGCCACTAGTTACTCACTCAGTCACCATATGTTCCCTTGACAACCATGTCTGACATCAACATCATCATGCCTCAAGTTCCATCTCGAGATGTTCAAATCAGTCCACATCAGCCATATGAAACGTGATAGTGACACTAAACTTTAGTGGAGAATATATCTTAGATTAATTCACAGCGATGTTTGATGTTGATGGGCTACAGCTATACAGGAAACAATCATTGGTGTCCAAGTTTGAGCGTGTGTGAAGCCTATCCCAGATATGAAATCAAAACATATCCGTCAGAAACGACTCCTTTTATGGCACTAAAGAAAGAACAAAATCCCCCCCCCCCCCCACATCAACTGTTTTAATAATCAATTCTGTGGGTACTAGATCAAACACACACCGCCCGCAAATAATTTGCTTTTCCAGACAGGCAGGTTGGAAGCCAGCCTGCATGTGTTTTAGACAGACTCTAGGGAGAAGTTGTGTTAGGCTGGGAGGACGTACGCTGATGCACAGTGTGTCTGTGTGATTCACCAACCAATATAAAGCTGCTAACTGTTTAAAATGACACAAGGGCAACAGACGGCTGGCTAATGGTAAAAATAACACTTTTACACAAGCCTCTGGCTGCTAATGTATGAAGATCACTTTTCAACACCAACGAATAGCAACTAATGTTACCTAACTATTTTACACAAAAACACTTCACTATTCAAAACTGTGGCTTCAAGCACAAATGTAAAGGCAACTCCTACACCTATATCCTAAATGAGGAAGAGAGCTCAAAGAGGGCTCATGTCTCTACCGTGTAGGATAGGGAGGATCACCACGGCAGACCTTGGTCAGGCTTTGGAAGTCCCCCAGTATAACCTGAGGGGCCCCCAGGCCCCGTCTGAGCCCAGCCCAGGTCAGAGAGCTCCTGATCCTGCTGGACCCAGAGCACACTGGGGTCATTACCCAGCCCAGCCTGAAGCTGCTCAACCCCAGGAAGGTGCACTCTGCCCCGGGGAGGGAGACACTACACACCCCTACTGGAGGATGGAAGGAGGAGATCATGGAGGATGTGGCTCAGGTACAGGACGTTCAGTGTGTGTGTGTGTGTGTGTGTTGATGTGTTGGCACATGTTCATGTGTGTGTCTGTTGACTAAGGAGGAGCAGAGGGAGTTGAATGAGACTCAGTATCCACAGTGGATTGAAAATGCTTCCACGGCAGCAGACACATGGACTACTGTAAAAAAAAACTGCAAAACACAACATAGCACAGAATTGTTTTTCTTCTGTTTTCACACATTTTAGTATATTGAGTAATGAAACATAGACATATACAGTTCCTCTCTGTTGTGTTGTGTGTATTGAGGTGTATATTGTGGGGTGTATTGGGGTGTGTGTTGAGGTGTGTATTATGGTGTGTATTGGGGTGTGTGTTGAGGTGTGTTGTGTGGTGTGTATTATGGTGTATATTGGGGGGGGGGGGTGTTGAGGTGTGTATTGGGGCATGTATTGGGGTGTGTATTGAGGTGTGTGTGTCTGCAGGTGAAGGGCTTGCTGCCTGATAAGCTGAGTGATCCATGCTGGAGGTTTTAGGGGACTGTGACCCTCGACAGGCTCTGTTCGCCATGAAGACCTGAGAAGGATCATACAATGTTATGGCCTGCCCCTCTCACACACACACACACACACACACACACACACACACACACACACACACACACACACTTCAACAGGACTTTACGTCCTCCAAAAATGATAAAAACATCAAAACTACTGATTACAATTTGAACTGATGGATCGACAACTCTATCGGTTTATTTAAAAATATATATATAAAATTGAAATTCCATACATTTTGAAGATGACATTAAAAATCTAAACATCCCTTTAAAAATGTTAACACAATTCATGACCTTGTTATTCTTTCAGAGCCGGCTCTAGAGGTGATATGTTGTGTTGGTGTTCTGTGTACTCCTGGCTGTGTGAGGCCGGTTTAGACCCAGGGTCATGCAGGGTCAAGTACAGACAGTTCCTCAGGGCCCTGGGCCTGCCCACAGGAGAGACACAGACAGGCACTATACACTACCCCCGCAAGGGCTCTGACAGGTACGGAGAACAGAGGCAGAGAGATATAGAAGGGAGAAAGTGACAGATGGAGAGAAAGAGAGGGGGAGAAAGGTGATCAGACAGAAACAGGGGGTCCATAATAACAAATGGTAAAGTTAAGTAATAGAGGCGTTAGAGAGGAAGTGTTTTTTGTTCCAACGCAAAATGTACTACATTTCTGCCACCAACAGACTGAACTCCCAATCCCAGAATGCCTTGGTGAACAACAGGCCAGTGCGTTCCCCCAGCACCACTGTGGGGGGGTCCAAGGGTTCGCACGGTGGAGAACATTATGTTCAGGACGCTCAGAGAGGCTGGACCACAGACACGTTACCCTCGACGACCATATCCGGGCAACGGCCAGTAGCTCAGACGGAATGCTGTCGTTGAGAGATCAAAAGAAGGTCAGAAGGTCAAGACAGTCGTGTATACTGGACCTCTACTTGAACCCTGCTGTACTTGAGCTCTGCTTGGAACTAAATAAGAAGTAGAAAACTGTCAAGCTCTCAGGGCCTTGACCTTAGTGGTCCTTTATGTGAGCCACAGTTTATTTTTATGAAGATTATATCACCATACAGTCATTGTACAGTATATTTTCCGACACCTTTGTACAAGACATGCACCTTGACCAAATGTAGTTGTAAGAGGTGTGTAACTGTTTGCAGGGAAGTCAGGCGCAGGAGAGCAGAACTGGGTAATAACCGGAGCAGTTTAATGAGGCAAAACCAACTGCACCCAGAACAACAACATACGGGTTGAAATAACCCGTCGCAAACCAGTCTGAAGTGCACATACACTTTACAACAAACAATTCCACACACAGACATGGGGGGAACAGAGGGTTATATACATATCAGGTAATGAGGGAATGTAAACCAGGTGTGTGGGAAAACAAGACAAAACAAATGGAAAATGAAAGGTGGATCGGCGATGGCTAGACGACCGGTGACGTCGACGGCCGAACGCCGCCCGAACAAGGAGAGGAACCGACTTCGACGGAAGTCGTGACAGTAAGCAAGCTCAACCTATCGCTTGGTTTCAAAGATGGAAAAATGTCCTGTTCGGCTTTCCTGGCTAAGTAT
This sequence comes from Oncorhynchus kisutch, assembly GCF_002021735.2. Classification (NCBI taxonomy): domain Eukaryota; kingdom Metazoa; phylum Chordata; class Actinopteri; order Salmoniformes; family Salmonidae; genus Oncorhynchus; species Oncorhynchus kisutch. The sequence continues at coordinate 10,262,025 of NC_034182.2, forward strand.
GGTGGTACGAGTCGAGTGTGACTCTTAACCTGCCATGGTCAAGAGACTCAGACTGTTCTCTAAATTAGTGTCCTAGCAAGGGGATTTAAAGAGAGGGTCATTCCACTTGAAAACCCCTCAGAAATCCTCAGCCCCTCCCCAACCAGCACCCCACCCACGGCGATCAAAGGCTACCCCCCCTGCCTCCTGTAGAATGATGCCTCTGTTAGCACATGAATCATTGGAGAGCTCATTGGGATTATAAATAGAGTTTTAGAGAAGCTCTCCATCTCTCAGTAGTACAGAGGAGAGGAGAGAGAAGCAGAATCCCTCTTATTGCTGACTGTTTGGGGTAATTATGAGCTTTGGAAGCAGAATGGAAGCAGCAGGGCACCACTCTAATTTGATTTAATATATATATATATATATATTTTTTTTACATTAAACAGAATCAGGACCTAAACTTAGCCATGTTTACAAAGTGCAACATTTGTGTTTTAAAGGATTTGGAGAGAAAAAAGTACCCAGATCCTATTTAGATGTAAAATGGGTCAGGCAGTTAAAGGACTACCAACGTCGGCAGTTGTGAGGGGTTCTTTTTCTGTGTGAAAAAAACACAAATGCCTTATCTGAGTGGAAACTATAACAAAATTCTAATTTGTTGATGTAATTTCAGACACTGAGATTGCATTACAACAACCAGTAAATAACATGCAATTGCATATTTTACACAAAAAACCAACAAAACTGAAATTAATCCTTTAACCTTATCAATAAAAATATGAGGATAGCCTCCGTTATTAATTTTGTGCCTGACATTCTTCCTGTTTTCCTTTTGCAACTGGGAACATTAACATTTGACATGCCAAGTTGAATTCTTGGAAGTCAATAAAATAACGATAGGGACGACATTAAAGGGGCAACCTACTGTTGATGCATCCATTTTTCCGACCTATAAATGAATGATATGTACCCCTTGATTCTTGAAGAATTTTACTTATTACACTCAAGGGTGCGTTAATATAAGTAACACAATATTTAAAAAAAAAAATCCCAATCAATATCCGTAAATTTAAGCTAGAGATATCAGGTTCTTTGCATGGGCTGGATCTCGATCCACCGCAGCCTCCTATGTCAGCCTTCCGCATCTACGGTGGAAGGTGGCCAAGCTCCAGAGGTGTTTGTCAGACCATGAGACATCCCAAAAATCTATTATGACAACTTTACAGAAAGGGAAGACTCTCACGAACACGAAGGAGTTCTCCGTTTTGACTTGTCTGAAGGTAACCCATACAAACGCTTAGAAGTATGGAAGTCGTTTTGTGCCAACAAAAATAAGAGGTTAAATATGTGTCCAAAAATGTCCTGAGCTTTCTTATATCTCGAAGATATATGACCGACACTTCAAAACCTTATTTCTTATTATTTCTTATTTGACAGTTTTTTTTCTTCCATTTATGAATATGTTATTTATTGTGTTTTTAATGGGGTATAGTAGTAAAGGCCAAACTTAATATTTCATAAAATATATTGTGTAGATTTGAGAGAATCTGGCAGTATATTCAACTGGCCTCACAACCGCAGACCACGTGTGACCATGCCAGCCCAGGACCTCCACATTCGGCTTCTTCACCTGCAGGATAATCTGAGACCAGCCACCCGGACAGCTGATGAAACTGTGGGTTTTCACAACCGAAGGATTTATGCACAAACTACACAAACCATGTCAGGGAAGCTCATCTGCATGCTTGTCATCCTCACCAGGGTCTTGACCTGACTGCAGTAACCAAATTCAGTGGGCAAATTGCTCACCTTTGATGGCCACTGACACGCTGGAGAAGTGTACTCTTCAAGGATGAAGAGTTTAAACTGTACCGGGCAGATGGCATCATGCGGGCGAGAGGTTTGCTAATGTCAACATTGTGAACAGAGTGCCCCATGATGGCGGTGGGGTTATGGTATGGACAGGCATAAGTTACAGACAACAAACTGAAATGCATTTTATCAATGGCAATTTGAATGCACAGAGATACCGTGAGGAGATCATGAGGCCCATTGTCGTGCCATTCATCCGCCGCATGATAATGCCCCATGTCGCAAGGATCTGTACACAATTCCTGGAAGCTGAAAATGGATTGGCCAGCATGCTCACCAAACATATCAATGATTGATCATGTTTGGGATGCTCTGGATCGACGCGACAGCATGTTCCAGGACCCGCCAAAATCCAGCAACGTTGCACAGCCATTGAAGAGGAGTGGGACAGCATTCCACAGGCCACAATCAACAGCCTAATCAACTCTATGCAAAGGAGATGTGTCGCGCTGCATGAAACACATGGTGGTCACACCAGATACTGACTGGTTTTCTGATCCACACTGCTACTTTTTATTTTTTAAAGGTGTCTGAAATCCATAGATTAGGGCCTAAATGTAACAATGTGCGCTGAGAGTCGGGAAGCAAGTGCCTGGAGTGAGTGTTTTAATCAAATAAACAGACCATAATACAAAACAAGAACCTCGAACAATGCACAGACATGAAACAGAAACAATGACACCTGGGGAAAGAACCAAAGGGAGTGACATATATAGGGAAGGTAATCAGGGAAGTGATGGAGTCCAGGTGAGTCTGACGACGCTCAGGTGCACGTAACGATGGTGACAGGTGTGCGTTATAACGAGCAGCCTGGTGAACTCGAGGCCGGAGAGTGAGCACACGTGACACTAATGAATTGATTTAAATTGACAGATTTCCTTGTATTAAACTGTAACTCAGTAAAACCTTTGAAATTGTTGCATGCTGCCTTTATACTTTTTTCAGTGCAGTTTCTTAGCAAATAGCAATTTCTCAAGCAAAAACTTTGCTATGATTTGTCTGGGAGTGGGGAGGGGAAACCTGAAAACTATCTTTCTAATTGGCCTATTAACTAATTTACTAGGCTGGCCAAAACTCCATCTTACCAAAACAGGCCCTTACACTGTTTATAAAAAAAAAAAATGTGTGTGGGGGGGGGGGGGTAATCGTGGTAACCTGCAGGCTAAGCCACGCCTCCTGACAGCGCAGGACTGCCTCAGTGTGATCAAAAAGAGGATCGAGAACATCCACGGGGTGAGAGAGAGGAACCGTCCACGCCCACTACACAACTCCACACTCCATTACCTCTGGGATCAATTGTTTTGATCAATATACACATTCTATACTGCACACACAAACACCTAGTACTGACAGGATAAGATGACGAGGGGTTGGGCTACTAACCCTCACAGATGATTTTCCTTTCTATGTTATATCTGCAGCGCTGCAAAGTCAGTTGAAGAAGAATGCATAATACAATGCCAAAGAAGAAAATGTTTAGCAAAATAATATACATGTTCCATACCTACATTTGAAGTCAGAAGTTTACATACACCTCAGCCAAATACATTTTAGCTCAGTTTTTCACAATTCCTGACATTTAAACCTAGTAAAAATTCCCTCTCTTAGGTCAGTTAGGATCACCAACTTATTTTAAGAATGTGAAATGTCAGAATAATAGTAGAGAGAATTATTTCTTTCAGCTTTTATTTTCTTTCATCACATTCCTAGTGGGTCAGAAGTTTACATACCCTCAATTAGTATTTGGTAGCATTGCCTTTAAATTGTTTAACTTGGGTCAAACTTTTCAGCCTTCCACAAGCTTCCCACAATAAGTTGGGTGAATTTTGGCCCATTCCTCCTGACAGAGCTGGTGTAACTGAGTCAGGTTTGTAGGCCTTGCTAGCACACGCTTTTTCAGTTCTGCCCACAAATTTTCTATAGGATTGAGGTTAGGGCTTTGTGATGGCCACTCCAATACCTTGACTTTGTTGTCCTTAAGCTATTTTTGCCACAACTTTGGAAGTATGCTTGGGGTCATTGTCCATTTGGAAGACCCATTTGCGTCCAAGCTTTAACTTCCTGACAGATATCTTGAGATGTTGCTTCAATATATCCAGATAATTTTCCTACCTCATGAAGCCATCTATTTTGTGACTTGCACCAGTCCCTCCTGCAGCAAAGCACCCCCAAAACATGATGCTGCCACCCCCGTGCTTCACGGTTTGGATGGTGTTCTTCCCACTTTTTCCTCCAAACATAACGATGGTCATTATGGCCAAACAGTTCTATTTTTGTTTCATCAGACTAGAGGACATTTCTCCAAAAAGTAAGATCTTTGTCCCCATGTGCAGTTGCAAACCGTAGTCTGGCCTTTTTATGGCAGTTTTTGAGCAGTGGCTTCTTCCTTGCTGAGCGGCCTTTCAGGTGATGTCGATATAGGACTCGTTTTACTGTGGATATAGATACTTTTGTACCTGTTTCCTCCAGCATCTTCACAAGGTCCTTTGCTGTTGTTCCGGGATTGATTTGCACCTTTCGCACCAAAGTACGTTCTTCTCTAGGAGACAGAATGCATCTCCTTCCTGAGCAGTATGACGGTTGCGTGGTCCCATGGTGTTTATACTTGCGTACTATTGTTTGTACAGATGAACGTGATACCTTCAGGCCTTTGGAAATTGCTCCCAAGGATGAACCAGATTTGTGGAGGTCTACAATTGTTTTTCGGAGGTCTTGGATTATTTATTTAGATTTTCCCATGATGTCAAGCAAAGAGGCACTGAGTTTGAAGGTAGGCCTTGAAATACATCCACAGGTACACCTACATTTGACTCAGATCATGTCAATTAGCCTATCAGAAGCTTCTAAAGCCATGACATAATTTCCTGGAATTTCCCAAGCTGTTTAAAAGCATAGTCATCTTAGTGTATGTAAACTTCTGACCCCCTGGAATTGTGATGCAGTGAATTATACGTGAAATAATCTGTCTGTAAACAATTGTTGGAAAAATTACTTGTGTCATGCACAAAGTAGATTTACCGACTTGCCAAAACTATAGTTTGTTAACAAGAAATTTGTGGAGCGGTTGAAAAGTGAGTTTTAAGTGTACTCAATATACACAACCAATCACCATGCCATCATCATCTTCTCTGTCCAATTAGGACATCCTGTCAGCGTTCCGTGTGATGGATCAGAACTGTGACAGCGTGGTGGACAGGCATGACTTCAGAGAGCTGTATGACAGTCTGGGCCTGGTCACCGAGGAGTACCAGCGCCTGCTGCAGCTGCTGGGCCTGCAGCCTGGAGCCAACCTCAACTACCCAGAGTTCTTCACCCTCGTTTAATCCAACGGCAAGATCCGCAGGCAGAATTTCAAGCCAGCCAATGGGTGAGTAGGGTCTTGTGGGAAGTGTGTGTGTGAGGTTAGTCGGGATTCATATGTAAATGTAGCGGAGATGTTCCTGTGTGTTCTTGATGCGGTTCAAACAGGCCAGACCAACTGCATGACCACCTGGTGTCCAACGCGCACCACAGATGGACTGCTATGTCAAAGGTCAGTCTGGTTTAACTCGTACCTCTACCCTGAAGCTCAAGTCTCAAAGAGGATAATGTGTATGTCAACATGTGAGAGGAACCCCATTATAGATGATCTTACCTCCTCCGGGTGATTTGTCGCTTTGATGAAGATGGTCAGGGTCTGGTCTTCAAGAAGGACCTCAGGAGTCTCTTCTTTACCTACGACCTCCCCATCAGTCCTGATGAGTTAGAGGAACTGTGGGCCAGTAAATCATTCAACAATATCAATGCGGAGCTGTGATTTGTCCAAACACTGTTCCACTGACAGGTATGATGGAAAAGGGCGTGGCTACCTCGCCTGTGCTGCGTTCCTAGAGAGCTGGGCGTGGATCCAAAGGAGGTGTGACATGTGAGGAAGGATGCAGACACCACCCCCATACATGGTCTCCCTGCAGGGGCTACGTTGAGTGAGTGGAGAGTGATTAACTAAATTTATTAGTGCAAATACAAATTTAATTCAATGGAATACGGTTCTAGAGTTAAGCATCCGTCTGAGCTTTGGCCAAAGAACTGATCAATAATAACTCTATGTGTGTGCTGTTTATTTGACCATCCAGGCATGTGGGGCAGGGTAACTGTGAGGGGTTGAGCAGTGCTCTGAACCATCTGGATAAGAAGAGAGAGGGCCTAGTCAGGGTGGAGGACCTACAGAGTCTGCTCCAGAGATACAACTGTGCCCTACACAGACACCAGCTCACCCACCACCTACATACATAACTCACTCATTGTAAAGACCTTCCTTCATATAGCTAACACACCTTAACAATGATCAGACTGGGTTATAATAAATCTATCTTCGTCGTCGTCCTGGAAAAATCTTGAATCTATTTTTTTGCCAATGTTATTTTAACAAAATAATAGCACACAATTTGTTATGTGAATGTTTCATGACTCTAGGACTAATAAAAGTAATGTCTTGTTGTAACGGCTGTCGTGGGTTGAAGAAGGTGATGACCAAGGTGCAGCGTGGTACGTGTTCATCTTAATTAAATAAACTGAACGACAAAAAAACAACAAAAGAGAATGAATGAAACCGAAACAGTTCTGTCTGGTACAGAATACAAAGACAGAAAACAACCACCCACAAACACAGGTGGGAACAGGCTACCTAAGTATGGTTCTCAATCAACGATTGACAGCTGCCTCTGATTGGGAACCATACCAGGCCAAACACATAGAAATACAACACACGGAACAAAACAGAATGAAAAACATAGAATGCTGGGCTGTGCTGGCGAACCGGGGACACCGTGCGTAACGTGCCGTATAACCCGGGCTGAGGAGACGCACTGGAGACCAGATGCACTGAGCCGGCATCATCCTTCCTGGCTCGATGCCCACTCTAGCCCGGCCGATACGGGGAGCTGGAATGTAGCGCACCGGGCTCAGATCATGTATTGGAGAGCTGTAGCGCCGAGCTGGCACAGGACGTGCAGGGCTAGGGAGGTGCACAGGAGGCCTGGTGCGTGGGGCTGGCACAGTCTTCACCAGACGGCTAGCACGCACCTCAGGACGAGTATGGAGAGTTGACCCAGGTGACGTAAAATTGCCGACACGCTCCGTCGAGCGGATGTCGTGCCTCATGTACCAACACAGCAGCTCTCTCATTGCTCTCTCCTCCAATCTCCCCATCAACACCTTCACAGTCTCGGCTTCGCTTCCTTCACTCACCTCCAATTTCACCCCATAGCCCGGGGCCTGACCAGTCCCATGATCGCCACCGTAAGCAGGGGGAATGGACTCAGGTCTCCAACCTGACTCTGCCATGACTCTGTGCCCCCCCAACAATTTTTTGGGGCTGCCTCTCGGGCTTCCTTGCCAGCCGTGTTCCGTATCTCCGGTTCCCGTGTATCTCCGGTTCCCTTCTCCTGCTGCCTCTGCCTGTTCCCATGTCCAGTCCTCTTCTCCACGCTGCTTGGTCCTTTGGTGGTGGGTAGTTCTGTAACGGCCATTGGTGGAAGAAGGTGAGGACCAAGGTGCAGCGTGGTACGTGTTCATCTTAATTAAATAAACTGAACACTGAATGACAAAAAAAACAACAAAAGAGCATGAACGAAACAGTTATGTCTGGTACAGAATACAAAGACAGAAAACAACTACCCACAAACACAGGTGGGAACAGGCTACCTAAGTATGGTTCTCAATCAGAGACAACGATTAACAGCTGCCTCTGATTGGGAAGCATACCAGGCCAAACACATAGAAATACACACACAGAACAAAACATAGAATGAAAAACATAGAATGCCCACCCCAACTCACGCCCTGACCAAACCAAAATAGAGACATAAAAAATAACTAAGGTCAGGACGTGACACTTGTGAACTACAGTGGCAAGAAAAAGTATGTGAACCCTTTGGAATTACCTGGATTTCTGCATAAATTTGTCAGAAAATTTGATCTGATCTTCATCTTAGTCTGATCTTCCTCTTAGTGCTTAAACTAATAACACACAAATTATTGTATTTTTCTTGTCTATATTGAATACATAATTTAAACATTCCCAGTGTAAGTTGGAAAAAAGTATGTGAACCCCAAGGCTAATGACTTTTCCAAAAGCTAATTGGAGTCAGGAGTCAGCTAACCTGGAGTCCAATCAATGAGACAAGATTGGAGATGTTGGATAGAGCTGCCTTGCCCATTTAAAAACACTCACAAAATTTTAGTTAATTATTCACAAGAAGCATTGCCTGATGTGAACCATGCCTCGAACAAAAGAGATCTCAGAAGACCTAAGATTAAGATTGTTGACTTGCATAAAGCTGGAAAGGGTTACAAAAGTATATCTAAAAACCTTGATGTTCATCAGTACACAGTAAGACAAATTGTCTATAAATGGAGAAAGTTCAGGACTCCCTAGGAGTGGCCGTCCTGCAAAGATGACTGTAAGAGCACAGTGCAGAATGCTCAATGTGGCTAAGAAGAATCCTAGAGTGTCAGCTAATGACTTACAGAAATCTCTGGAACATGTTGGCGAGTCTACAAAACTTTAAACACTAAACAAGAATGGTGTTCATGGGAGGACGTCACGGAAGAAGCCACTGCTGTCCAAATAAAACATTGCTGCACATCTGAAGTTCGCAAAAGAGCACCTGGATGTTCCACAGCGCTTCTGGCAAAAATTCTGCGGACAGATTAAACTAAAGTTGAGTTATTTGGAAGGAACACAAAACACTATGTGTGGAGAAAAAATGGCACAGCACACCAACATCAAAGCCTCATCCCAACTGTAAAGTATGGTGGAGGAGCATCGTGGTTTGGGGCTGCTTTGCTGCCTCACAGCCTGGACAGCTTGCTATCATTGACAGGAAAATGAATTCCCAAGTTCATCAAGACATTTTGCAGGAGAATGTAAGGCTATCTGTCCGCCAATTGAAGCTCAACAGAAGATGGGTGATGCAACATGACAACGACCCAAAACACAGAAGTAAATCAACAACAGAATGGCTTCAAAAGAAGAAAATACGCCTTCTGGAGGGGCCCAGTCAGAGTCCTCAAACCGATTTAAAATGCTGTGGCATGACCTTGAGAGCGGTTCACACCAGACATCTTAAGAATATTGTTGAACTGAAACAGTTTTGTAAAGATGAATGGTCGAAAATTCCTCCTGACCGTTGTGCAGGTCTGATCTGCAACTACAGAAAACATTTGGTTGAGGTTATTGCTGCCAAAGGAGTGTCAACCTGTTATTAAAAAGGGTTCACATACTTGTCCCACCCTACAGTGTGAATGTTTAAGCGGTGTGTTCAATAAAGACATGAAAACATATAACTGTTTGTGTGTTATTAGTATAAGCAGACTGTGTCTGTCTATTGTTGTGACTTAGATGAAGATCGGATCAAATGTTATGACCAATTTATGCAGAAATCCAGGTAACCAGAGGGTTCACATACTTTTTCTTGCCACTGTAGATCTGAAAATAAACCCTTTTTCATTCCCTGAAAAGTTTAGTTTTTTCCAGGAAGCAGACACATTTATTGATGTTGAATACTGTTGAAGAGATGTTGAACTTATTTTGAGTATTGTTGGACTGATGTTGAACTGATGTTGTGTACTGTTGAACTGAGGTTAAGTACTGCTAAACTGATGTTGAGTACTGTTGAACGGATGTTGAACTGATGTTGAGAACTGTTGAACTGATGTTGAGTACTGTTGAACTGATGTTGAATTAATGTTGAACTGGAGTTGAGTACTGTTGAACTGATGTTGAACTGATGTTGAGAACTGTTGAACTGATGTTGAGTACTGTTGAACTGATGTTGAATTAATGTTGAACTGGAGTTGAGTACTGTTGAACTGATGTTGAACTGATGTTGAGTACTGTTGAACTGATGTTGAACTGATGTTGAGTACTGTTGAACTGATGTTGAACTGATGTTGAGTACTGTTGAACTGATGTTGAACTGATGTTGAGTACTGTTGAACTGATGTTGAACTGATGTTGAGTACTGTTGAACTGGAGTTGAACTGATGTTGAGTACTGTTGAACTGATGTTGAACTGATGTTGACTTAATGTTGAACTGGAGTTGAGTACTGTTGAACTGATGTTGAACCGATGTTGAGTACTGTTGAACTGGAGTTGAACTGGTTGAGTACTGTTGAACTGATGTTGAGCTGATGTTGAATTGATGTTGAACTTGTGTTGAGTACTGTTGAACTGGAGTTGAACTGATGTTGAGTACTGTTGAACTGATGTTGAACTGATGTTGACTTAATGTTGAACTGGAGTTGAGTACTGTTGAACTGATGTTGAACCGATGTTGAGTACTGTTGAACTGGAGTTGAACTGGTTGAGTACTGTTGAACTGATGTTGAGCTGATGTTGAATTGATGTTGAACTTGTGTTGAGTACTGTTGAACTGATGTTGAATTAATATTGAGTACTGTTCAACTGATGTTGAGAACTTTTGAACTGATGTTGAGATCTGTTGAACTGATGTTGAATTGATGTTGAGTACTGTTGAACTGATGTTGAACTGATGTTGAGTATTGTTCAACTGATGTTGAGTACTGTTGAGCTGATGTTGAATTGATGTTGAACTTGTGTTGAGTACTGTTGAACTGATGTTGAATTAATATTGAGTACTGTTCAACTGATGTTGAGAACTTTTGAACTGATGTTGAGATCTGTTGAACTGATGTTGAATTGATGTTGAGTACTGTTGAACTGATGTTGAACTGATGTTGAGTATTGTTCAACTGATGTTGAGTACTGTTGAACGGATGTTGAACTGATGTTGAGAACTGTTGAACTGATGTTGAGTACTGTTGAACTGATGTTGAATTAATGTTGAACTGGAGTTGAGTACTGTTGAACTGATGTTGAACTGATGTTGAGAACTGTTGAACTGATGTTGAGTACTGTTGAACTGATGTTGAATTAATGTTGAACTGGAGTTGAGTACTGTTGAACTGATGTTGAACTGATGTTGAGTACTGTTGAACTGATGTTGAACTGATGTTGAGTACTGTTGAACTGATGTTGAACTGATGTTGAGTACTGTTGAACTGATGTTGAACTGATGTTGAGTACTGTTGAACTGATGTTGAACTGATGTTGAGTACTGTTGAACTGGAGTTGAACTGATGTTGAGTACTGTTGAACTGATGTTGAACTGATGTTGACTTAATGTTGAACTGGAGTTGAGTACTGTTGAACTGATGTTGAACCGATGTTGAGTACTGTTGAACTGGAGTTGAACTGGTTGAGTACTGTTGAACTGATGTTGAGCTGATGTTGAATTGATGTTGAACTTGTGTTGAGTACTGTTGAACTGGAGTTGAACTGATGTTGAGTACTGTTGAACTGATGTTGAACTGATGTTGACTTAATGTTGAACTGGAGTTGAGTACTGTTGAACTGATGTTGAACCGATGTTGAGTACTGTTGAACTGGAGTTGAACTGGTTGAGTACTGTTGAACTGATGTTGAGCTGATGTTGAATTGATGTTGAACTTGTGTTGAGTACTGTTGAACTGATGTTGAATTAATATTGAGTACTGTTCAACTGATGTTGAGAACTTTTGAACTGATGTTGAGATCTGTTGAACTGATGTTGAATTGATGTTGAGTACTGTTGAACTGATGTTGAACTGATGTTGAGTATTGTTCAACTGATGTTGAGTACTGTTGAACTGATGTTGAGTACTGTTGAAATGATGCTGAACTGATATTAGTATCTGCTGAATACTTAGACACTTCTGCCTCCTCTATATTTTAGATTCGAGGTTCCAATGGACAGTGAGGACAGGAAGTTGCATTATGTGAACTTCCTGAAGGCATTTGACCACGGGACAGGGAAAGGGTGTGAGCACCCCCCTAGGCCCTGTGGATCCCCTGATCCAGCCGAGAGTCTGGAGTGGCTCTGTCCTGGGAGAGCTGCTGGTAGGATGCGGGATACAGGATACGATGGATATACTCCACAAGGTTAGGCCTCTCCCGACACTCTATCCCTCTTCTTCCCTGGCTCTCATTGTGAAGGCCTCTTACACTGTAAAACATCAACAACATACACAGTTAACGTCAATTTGTTTTAGCTACTTATAGTAATAAACTATTTCAATTGTAACAAATTAACTGTGCTTTTTAATATGTATTAAGACTGAGGAAGGTCCTTTCTACTTGCGTAAGCTCAGACATGCTCTCGTCTGGTCAGCCACACCTACTCCTACTTACTTGTCTCTCCGTCTGGTCTCTCAGGCCTTCTCTGCCTTAGACAGGAGTGGGAACGGGGCGGTCACCCCTTTGGGGTTCTGTCGGGTGCTGGGCCATTTCTGTACCCGCCTCTCGGACCCCCAGTTCAGATTCCTGCTCGACAGAATGAAGCTGAACTGGGAGAACCACACGGTGTACTGGAGAGACTTCCTCAACCAGTTCAACCTATGCAACCTGAACGTGTGTGTTTGGGTCTGCGTATGTGTGTGAGGGGGGTCCGTACTCTGTTTATACGTAGGCCTTAGCATGTGCATTATGCATCTGTTTTTATGTGTGTGTGTGTGTGTGTGTGTGTGTGTGTGTGTGTGTGTGTGTGTGTGTGTGTGTGTGTGTGTGTGTGTGTGTGTGTGCAGACCCCTGAGGATTGGTTAGACAGAGTGGGTCAGTGAGAAAGTTGTCTCCGCCCGCCTGTGCACCATCACCAAGGAGCTGGTCACGACACCATCTCCAAAGAGGACTTCAGAATGATGTGTGACCGCCATTTCATGAGGCTCACCTGTGACCAGGTAAACTGACAGGGTTCGGTCTCAGTAGGCTCATACAGTATAGCTTCTTACATTTTTTATTTATTTAAGCTCTTACAAAAAAATTACTTGGCACAATTAAATTCTACTCTATCAATGGGTTGTCATGCAGAAACAACAGGAATAGGCATACGTGCGTGTGTAAATTAGCTTTTTACACTTTTGATGCATTTGCCAAGTTCTCCTTAGTTTTTAATTATTGCAATCCAAAACAAATTTGTATGTGTTGATAATTATTGACTACTTATTGAGAACGTTAGCCATCCGTGAAGTTCATTAAGCTTGTGTGTAAATGACAGGGTGTGTGTATGTGTGAATATCAGTTTGAAAATGTGGGCTATGATGTGTGTGTGTACTAAACGTGTAATTCCTCTCTCTCCTCAGTTCGAGAGGGTGTGGGAGAAGCTGCCAGTGAATGTGCTGGGGGATCTGGAGTACAGGGAGTTCCTGAAGCAAGCCAGGGGAACTGTTGCGATAAGGGACAAGACCACAGACCCAGAGGACATCTGTCCCCTGAAATCCGCATCACCATCATCCCCTGGGCTCATAGATATGATGTCACCATCACCACCATCCCCTGGCCCCATAGATATGTCATCTTCCCCACCAGCTCTACAGAGGCCAAAGACTACAGGCCTCAACCTCCAACGCTCAAAGGTATCTCTCTATACATGATGCTTATCAGTTTACATATCGATCTCCATCTTTGTATTTGATAGTCCACTAGGCAGGTAGCCTAGTGGTTAGAGCGTTGGGCCAGTAACCGAAAGGTTGCTAGATCAAATGCCTGAGCTGACAAGGTCAAAATCTCTCGTTCTGCCCCTGAACGAGGCAGTTAACACAATGTTCCTCGGCCATCATTGTAAATTTGTTCTTAACTGACTTGCCTTGTTAAATAAAGGTTAAATAAAACAATTAAAAAAGGTGCTTTATAGAAGCCATCCTAGTTAGGGTTAGTTCTGTATGCTTCTGGGAATGACCAGAAGTGATACTCAAACCTAGGATGGCATCCAAATCATAATACACATACCTTATCTCTTCTAATCTAGGACTAAAAGTGACACACACATTACCAATCCCCCTATCCTTGTCCCCCTCTCCCCAGTCGGAGGTGGGTGTGTCCAGCAGGGCCAGGCGTCTGTCCACGGCGGGGTAAGAGAGGGAAAGCCCCTGGTGGACTGTGGGGAGGTGGAGAGGAGGGTGAAGGGGGAGGTACAGCACTGCTGGAGGGACATCCAGAGGTGCAGGGAAGAAGACAGAGACAGAGAGATCAGCACAAACTGCTTCCTGGGTAAACAACCAATCACAGAGTGATATACGTACAGCCCAGTGCCTGATTCGCTATCCCCAGTCAATAATTATTTTATGTAACTTCAATTCACAATCCACCTCAAAACAATATGATTGTTGGACTGTACCTGGCTGAGTGTGTGTATGTGTGCGTGTCACATATATCCTCCAAGGCCTCAACGTCAGTGTGACCCAGAAGGAGCTAGATCGGCTGGCCATAAAGTTCGACATGAGGGACAGTAGGCGCATGTCATATCCTGACTTCCTACGTCACTTCCTCCTCAACCTCGAACCGCCAGCGGTCAGACAGCCTTTTGAGCGGCCCAAACTACCAATCCCTACTACACTGGTACTGTTTACCCCTGTTTAACTACCTCTCCCTACTACACCGGTACTGTTTATCCCTGTTTAACAACCTCTCCCTACTACACCGGTACTGTACACCCCCGTTTAACTACCTCTCCCTACTACACCGGTACTGTACACCCCTGTTTAACTACCTCTCCCCACTACACCGGTACTGTACACCCCTGTTTAACTACCAATCCCCACTACACCGGTACTGTACACCCCTGTTTAACTACCTCTCCCTACTACACCGGTACTGTACACCCCTGTTTAACTACCTCTCCCTACTACACCGGTACTGTTTATCCCTGTTTAACTACCTCTCCCTACTACACCGGTACTGTACACCCCTGTTTAACTACCTCTCCCCACTACACCGGTACTGTACACCCCTGTTTAACTACCTCTCCCCACTACACCGGTACAATACACCCGTTTAACTACCTCTCCCTACTACACCGGTACTGTACACCCCTGTTTAACTACCTCTCCCTACTACACCGGTACTGTACACCCCTGTTTAACTACCTCTCCCTACTACACCGGTATTGTACACCCCTGTTTAACTACCTCTCCCTACACCAGTACTGTTTACCCCTGTTTAACTACCTCTCCCTACTATACCGGTACTGTTTATCCCTGTTTAACTACCTCTCCATACTATACCGGTACTGCACATCCCTGTTTAACTACCTCTCCCTACTACACCAGTACTGTTTACCCTGTTTAACTACCTCTCCCTACTAAACCGGTACTGTACACCCCTGTTTAACTACCTCTCGCTACTAAACCGGTACTGTACACCCCTGTTTAACTACCTCTCCCTAATACACCGGTACTGTACACCCCTGTTTAACTACCTCTCCCTACTACACCGGTACTGTACACCCCTGTTTAACTACCTCTCCCCACTACACCGGTACTGTACACCCCTGTTTAACTACCTCTCCCTACTACACCGGTACTGTTTATCCCTGTTTAACTACCTCTCCCTACTACACCGGTACTGTACACCCCTGTTTAACTACCTCTCCCCACTACACCGGTACTGTACACCCCTGTTTAACTACCTCTCCCCACTACACCGGTACTGTACACCCCTGTTTAACTACCTCTCCCTACTACACCGGTACTGTACACCCCTGTTTAACTACCTCTCCCTACTACACCGGTACTGTACACCCCTGTTTAACTACCTCTCCCTACTACACCGGTACTGTACACCCCTGTTTAACTACCTCTCCCTACTACACCGGTACTGTTTACCCCTGTTTAACTACCTCTCCCTACTACACCGGTACTGTTTACCCCTGTTTAACTACCTCTCCCCACTACACCGGTACTGTTTACCCCTGTTTAACTACCTCTCCCTACTACACCGGTACTGTTTATCCGTTTAACTACCTCTCCCCACTACACCGGTGCTGTCCACCCCTGTTTAACTACCTCTCCCTACTACACCGGTATTGTACACCCCTGTTTAACTACCTCTCCCTACACCAGTACTGTTTACCCCTGTTTAACTACCTCTCCCTACTACACCGGTACTGTTTATGCCTGTTTAACTACCTCTCCCTACTACACCGGTACTGTACACCCCTGTTTAACTACCTCTCCCCACTACACCGGTACTGTACACCCCTGTTTAACTACCTCTCCCTACTACACCAGTACTGTTTACCCCTGTTTAACTACCTCTCCCTACTACACCGGTACTGTACACCCCTGTTTAACTACCTCTCCCTACTACACCGGTACTGTACACCCCTGTTTAACTACCTCTCCCCACTACACCGGTACTGTACACCCCTGTTTAACTACCTCTCCCCACTACACCGGTATTGTTTACCCCTGTTTAACTACCTATCCCTACTACACCGGTATTGTTTACCCCTGTTTAACTACCTATCCCTACTACACCGATATTGTACACCCCAGTTTAACTACCTATCCCTACTACACCGGTATTGTTTACCCCTGTTTAACTACCTCTCCCCACTACACCGGTACTGTACACCCCTGTTTAACTACCTCTCCCCACTACACCGGTACTGTACACCCCAGTTTAACTACCTCTCCCTACTACACCGATACTGTTTATCCCTGTTTAACTACCTAATCCTACTACACCGGTATTGTTTACCCCTGTTTAACTACCTCTCCCTACTACACAGGTACTGTACACCCCTGTTTAACTACCTCTCCCTACTACACCGGTACTGTTTATCCCTGTTTAGCTACCTCTCCCTACTACACCGGTATTGTTTACCCCTGTTTAACTACCTCTCCCTACTACACCTGTATTGTTTACCCCTGTTTAACTACCTCTCCCCACTACACCGATATTGTACACCCCAGTTTAACTACCTATCCCTACTACACCGATATTGTACACCCCAGTTTAACTACCTATCCCTACTACACCGGTATTGTTTACCCCTGTTTAACTTACTGTCAATATGGGACAGAGTGCTGTATGAACATAAATGTTTTTACTGCAGGAACTGTGGTAAATTAGTATTTGGGGAGAGAGAGAAAACAGATATTTTATATACCTCTTTTGTCTTACTACTCTTTTCTCTCTCTCTGGTCCGTTGTTGGCTCATTAACTGTCACTTTTTCTGGGGACGGTGTCCGGGGAGTGGCTATGTAAAGTAAAACGAGGGGGCGGTGGTGGTGGGTTTCCAGATTGTGTACGCTCAGTGGGGACCTCTCCCACCCTCGGGCTCTCTGCTGTCTCCTTGACAACCATATTTGTCAAGTTTGGTGATTTGTGTGCTTTTGGCACAATGAGGTATGTTAATAAAAGCTTATAAAAATGACACGCGGGTGGCCAGGTTGGAGAAGATCCCCGCCCAATGGGCTACTAAACATTAGCATTAAGCAGGGCCCCAAGCCTCACCAGAGTGAGTGGGTGAGAGCTTGTCTGGCAACCTGCGAGCTGCAAACCATCCAAACCCCCTCTCGTACTGGCTTTGGTTCACAATTATAACCCTCATTATCTACTAACCAAACCAACCATCTGTGTGATAAATCAGAGACCTAGCCTGACGACTCACACTAAATGATTCTGCTGCTGCTCTGTCGTCCGCCACATACTTTAGTCTGAGACTGCCATCATTCAAGTCGTTTGTGGCGACGAGGATCTTCTCTAACCAATCAAACTGTACCCACGTTTGTTCCAATCAGAGAGCCCAGAATGTGTTTGCATTCGGTGAAGAGTCGGGGAGGGACTCAGATCCAGACTCAGATTTGGAGGAAACTAACGTCCGTGGGCGTGGCGTAGTGTTTGGCCAGAGCAAGGAGTCTGGGTAGCCAGGCAACCAGAGACCCCTTGTGTACTTAATGCTGGAACGGTCCTTCAGAACAAGTTCATAAAGACTGCTACTTTGCTGAGTTAAACTCATAATCTAATGTGTACAAAATAGCGATATGATTGGAATGATTACATCCATGCAATGGTCTTTGGGTGTTTGTTAACTCTGCTCCTGTGTGGTCCTGATGCGGTCTGGTTGTGTTTCCCTTGCGGTCCAGATGAGTGTGGGTGTTTTCTGTAGACAGTGTTTGGAGGACATGCTGAGGCTCTATGACCCGGTCCAGCAGTTCTGGCAAAACTTTGTTACCTTCGAGCACACCCGCAGTGGCAAAATCTCCATGAGGGAATTCAGAAAGGTATAGTCCAACAATCTACTGTTATTTAAAAAGCTGTTGACTAATAACATGTCACACAATCACAGACACACACACAGCAGATAATCCTGATTGTGTATTTCTACAGGTGCTAAGGCAGTTCAGAGTGAACCTATCCGAGGAGGAATTCTTCCACCTCACCTCTTTCTTTGACAAAAACACTACCGGGAAGTTCTCCTACAATGACTTCCTACGGGGCTTCCTACACTGACCTCTAACCTCTGCCATCTAACTATGGCCCTACTGTAGGCTCCTGTGAAGGTTTAGCTAGTGATCACTGATAAATCCGTCCATATTGATCGCTATAATGTTACTGCACCACTGAGTGAAGGAGGGATACACAGAATTATTACAAAATCATGTCATATAAATTAAAACATATAAAGTGATGTATTATCAAAAATATATATTGTTGAGGGTTTTCTCCCAAAATCTTCCCCTGGCATATCTACAGCTTTTTCTCCCTCTAGCATACAGATTTATCTCTGCTGTATGACTTTATGATACTGATTGCTTTCCAAACCAAACCCAACCAAATAAAGTGCTTTTGGATGATGTACGGATGCTGCTACACGCAGGGGACTGTCTTTGTTCTCATCTAACGGGAAACGAAATGGATGACAAGGAGAAGGAGAGGGCATTTGTCATTCATGAGATCGACGGCATCACCGTTGCAAGACAGAACCCAGAGAGAGAGAGAGAGAGAGAGAGAGAGAGAGAGAGAGAGAGAGAGATATCATTATTAAAAAAATCTACAGAAAGATGGAGAGAGCGAGAAACGGAAGGGGGCAATGGAGATGGAGTGTAAGACCATGGAAAGATAGACAAAGAGAGAGAGGGAGGGATGGATAGAAGGAAAATAAAGAGAGAGAGGAGATGGGAGTCCATATGAAAGGTACTGTATTAATGGTGTAAAGTGAAAAACCATCCGCAAATAAATTACCCCATCTCCTCCGGGATTACTGCTGTAATTATTTGAACAAGGGTTCTCATTAGAATGTGCAGAGGTGTGTAAGAACCAAGCTATCAAATGAGACATGAAGAACCCAGGTTGAGACACTGGAAATTACCTCTGGTCCCGGCTCACATAATTGATATGAGACAAAGATACGTTTGATTGGTGCAAAAGAGCCAAGTTGAAAAAAATATATAATAATCACCAGGAAAAAGGAAAACTTACATAAAGAAAGAGTTTGGGGAAGAAAAGGACAGATGATCCATTGGTCACAGATAAGGTTTAATTAAATTTGTGTAGATAATCTCTCAGAAAACCAGAAGCAGGTAGTTTTAAGAAAGGTATTTTACATTTACAGAGTTGTCTCCAGGGGCAACACATTATACAATACCATTCTAAAATGGTTGGACTTTTTTCTCTTTTCACATGAAAAAATATTGTACATCATTAAAGCAATTTTAAAAAACAATAGTTAGTATATCCCAAACAATGGTAACAATGATATACAATACAAGCAGATTGTCATCAAAAGTTATTAGATTCAGAACAGCATGCCCCAAGGAACGAATGAGAAATACAACGGCAAACATGTTGAGTTTTCAAAGAAAACAGGAAATACAGAATACAGCTATTGAGGCACAGTGCATAAAAAGTGAGACATTTCAAAGTTATGGTTGAAAGAGAATAGTAAGAAATGGCGAAAAACAAACAGACATTTCCCCCTCAGAAATCTTTAAAAGAAAGTACGATGATACAGACATTGATCCCCCCCCCCCCCGTCCCCGTCCCCCCGTCCCGGTTAAGCATGTTCCCAGGATGCTTACCCCCTGGCTCTATCCACATGCACACAATCGCACACAGGTATACACCCACATACAGTATTCACACACACTTATCTGTAAACACTCTAACTTATTCCTACAACAGCCCACTAATCTGCCCCATTAAGACATAGCCCAGCTAGCACAGTGTGCAGAACAGCAGTAAAAGCCCAGTGACCCTGGGAATAAAATGTAGCCAGAGGGGATGTTGATATATAATGTCTAATGAGAGCAGAGACAGAACAAACAGGGATGTTGTCATGTTATGCTAACCACACTTTGAGCTCAGCTAGCCAACCAAAGGCTTCCAGACGAGCAGAGGAAGGACGCTCATTCACAAGTGCTTTCGAAAGAAATTTTTTACCCTTTTTTACGCAGACAACTGCTTGACAACATGAACGCGTTAATAATAGCTACACAAGGTGTGGGTAACCCCGTGCACTCTAAAACATGATAGGCTAAAAACAACCCAATTTAGTGTTGGTTAAATAGTGGACAGAACGCATGCTGGGTTATTTTGACCCAGCCTGTTGGGTTGCATGAATGACCCAACATGTTGGGTAGTTGGGATTACCCAAACATGGGTTAATGTAACCATCAGTTGGGTATTTTTTACTCTCATGCTGGGTTGACCTAGAAGCTGGGTCTTATTTAACGTAATCCTTAGGTTATTTTCAGGAGGCGTGGTTTATTAGGGGAGTGGCTTTAAGCAAGATCTTATTGGCCACCCGTGAGACTAAATGTCACTCCTGTTCATCATCTTAAATGTACATACTGCAAATTAAAATGTCAATAACACGCTTTTCACACATTCGTCTGTAATATTAACATTCTTATTACTTATTATAAGGTATACCATCTTATTGCCTAATAAGGTATACCACCTTATTGTATCCCAACAATGGGATTTACATATACACTTCTGTAAGCGTCATTGAAGCTACAAAATGTTAAATGTTCGACCATAATATGTGATAACTATGCAACCGAACAGATGAATAGGAATGACATTTACTTTCATGGGTGGTTAAAAATAACTATGTGAAAACCACGCCCCTACTAAACTACGCCTCCTGTCTTCTGATCTGACCCGCTGGGACATAACTCAATAACCCAGCATCAATAACCCTGAAGTTTTTAAAGAAAACAACTCGTGAGTTGAGTCAACCAAACAACCCAGCATTTTTTTGAGTGTAACATAGTGCAGCTATTATTATACATTAACAAGCATTTATTAGCCTATTCAAGAAAGAACTGAACTTAGAATAAAATGTAAACATTGTTTCTGCACTGGCTCTTTTTTTAAACAACACACACACATATTTAACAACATTTGAAGTAATCCTTGATTGCTAACATGTTTTTACAATGACAGGTGATGTAGATGTACAGTTCCTGACTTCTTGACCAGTTACGGTACATTAGGCCTACACCTCATCGTCATCCATTGGTCCACTAAGAGTTCAAAGTTCATTCCCATGATACATCTCTCCCAGAAAGGGCACCATGGAGCAGCGAGAACATTCCAGACACCGCTGCTTCTGTACAGGGTCGGGAGCAAACACATTTGCCAATCCGCTCCGTTGGCTATTACGTATTTCCAGTCATCCGTACCAGGAATCAAAATCGTGCAGACTTCCCAGCCGGTGACCTCGGAATAAACTTGTCAGGATCACGGCACATGAGCCAGGGATGAGATGGTGAGCTGATTACACATGCAACGAGGGAGGGAGGGGGGAGAAGGAGAGAGGGGGAAAAACAAGGGAAAAGAGGAAGAGAAGAGATCCCTCTCCCCTGGTTAAGAGGCTTACTGAGAGTTGTAATGAGACCCAGGGGAGTGGTGTCAACACGTTTGACACTTATACTCACACACAGCCCATGGCAGAGACCTCCCACTGCCCTCACACACACACTTTGATCTCTCTCACACACAGACACATACACACGCACAAACCACCATGCCCAAGGCCTGAGAGAGAGAGAGAGAGAGAGAGAGAGAGAAAGAGAGAGAGAAAGAAAGAGAGTGAAACTAGAGGGGTAGAGGAAAAGAGGGATCAAGAGAAAAAGGGATGAGGGGAAAGCAGTGTTTTAATCTGCAGTGCAGGAAATGTGATATCAGAGTACTGGCAGGGGTATCCTTTCTGTGCTGGCAAACAGCTCCACAAAGTCGAACATGGACATTGGGTTCATGTTCTGAAACCCTACTGGTAAGTGTTCAATCACTCCTCAGGGAAGGTCTCAAATGAAGGGTGGACCACACTGTCACAATGTCAAAATGTCGCCACTGAGCAACTTCCACTGGTGGCTTAACAGAGTCCTCTATGAGGAACAAGAGAGAATGAGAGTTATCCAGTGTCTTCTTCTGAGAGAAAGACTGTGAGTTCAAACAGTGACACAGGAGACACTGTTCCCCCTGTCCTCTTCTCTATCTGACAGCCAGGTCAGTTTGTCAGTGCAGTAGAAGTGCAACAGAAGATTCACAGACTAATGCTGACATGTCCATATGAGAAATTAGGCATCTGGGGTCTGTCTTTTGCCTTACTTTCGAGTTTGTAAGAGCTTTTGTTGAAATAAAGGAATGACAGTATATTAAAGAACATCGATGGATTTGCCAAGTGAGGATTGGCAACAGCGCCTGTCTCTTTAGATACACACATCGTCTGTAAGAGACTTGGGCTTGTGTGTGTTGTGCCCCACACACACCCACACGCACACACACAGCATCCGTTAGAGCCTTGACTATATACAGTACTCCACCACACCTGCCCACCACCCTCACCTATCTGCCTTCCCACCACTTGTCTCCTGATTGGAGGGGGGCTCAGCAGAGCGGGGCTTCTCTAGTCATGTGGTCCTGGTGGGATTGGGCAGGTCGAAGACGATGGGCGGGTTCATGGGCTGGAAGTTGACGGTGCAGGCCGAGGCGTTGACGAACGTGGTGGTGCCGTCTGTCATCATACCATAACCTGGAGGAGGTAGAGGAGAGAGGAAGGGAGACGACTGTTAGAGAGGGAGAGAAAGACAGACTGTGACAGTAACACTCATTTGTTCATTGACTTCTTTACACTCTCTACATTTCCCTTTATTGACAGAACTATCCACATCTAACACTGACAACTGCATCTCATCTGACATGTAGGAAATGATTTACAGGTGAGATATTTTTTGGCCTTTTTCAATCACTCAAATGAACCGGTCTGATATAAAGAACGTGTGGCAAATGACAAAAGCTACAATTCCTTTTCTCTCCCTTCTTCCTTGCTCCCAATCTATCTCAGTCGCACAGATCCACACGCAGGGCTAAATACGGCCTGTTCCTCCCTGTGTGAATCTGATCTAGTTACTAATCTGGTCCTCTCCGAAGGGGCCATGGTGCTCCGGGGGACCCACGCTGACCTGCTAACCCCCAAAAAATAATCACTCAGCCTGGAGAGAAGGCCTCCCAGTCCCCCCTGGCCTGGATGAGACGCTGCAGTACCACTTCCAGGCATAATGTATGCCTTTAATAGAATCAAATACAGCCTCGTGGCAAGAATCCATAAACGAGTCATAATGACGCACTCCAAAGACCTTGTGCTACAAGATCGATAATCTGATTTAAATATGTAGGCTTGTGTAGCAGTATGAGAAACCTCATTCATACAGAATGAAAGTGTGTATGTGTGTGTGTGTGTGTGTGTGTGTGTGTGTGTGTACCTTCGTGGATGTGTCCGAACACGTGCAGCTTGGGCTGTACTCTCCTCTGGACAGTGTTGAGCAGCTCCATACAGCCCACCCGCTGCATCTTCTTAGGAACCCAGTCAAGGAACCCTACACACAGTGTGACACGGGTGAGAGAGAGAGAGAGAGGGAGAGAGAGAAAGAGAGAGAGACTGATTTAGTGTCACTTCTATAGGAAGCATACCGCTGAGTCTATAGAAACACTATCAGGACTAGTCTTTCTCGTGCCATGCACACATTGGTGGTGGGTGGGGTGACACAAAGTGCTTAAAATCTAGTGAAAAGCTCGAAATAAGTAAATGTAATTCAGCAACAAAAAAAACTCAAATCACTTTGGGCTACTTTACAAGTCCGTGGAGACTTTTGTGATGTGAAGAGTAATGGCTCTGTCTCCATTTCTGGACACTCGACTAATTCTCTGCTTGTTTTAAGGCAGCTGGTGAGTAAACAGCTTTCATACAGATTTGTTCCTCCTATGTATCTTCCTCCTCATCGTTAGATAAAAAAAGGCCATATTCCTCGTTTCCTCCATCTCCGTTCCATCGCTTTATCGCGCCCCATAAAAGACGACGGGTTTTGCCGCAGTGCGAACGAACCGCGCCTCTCACTCTTTTTACTCGGTCACTTTACGTCTAGCCCCTCGCTTTCTGTTGTATCCTTCTCTTCCACTTTCTCTAGACCAACGGTCTCTCTGTAGTTCTCTGTCCATTCTTTCCCTCTGTCTCTCTATCTTTCTCTTCCCCACCTCCCTCTCTCTCCTTCTCCTCCCCAGCCTCATGTCTCTCCACCTGTCTCTCCTTCTTCCCCACCTCTTTCTCCCTCTCTCTCCCCCTCCTCTCTATCCCTCTCTTTGTCTCTCCCTCTAATAGGCATTAGTGGCCCGCTGTAGCTGCTCCATATGCCGGTGGCTTATGAGGAGAGGGGAGCTGGAGACACTTGGCTAAACTGAACGGAAAATAACTCCCTGTGTTTAGAGGCGAGACGCCATGCAGCAGCCACAGAAATCAATCACACACACTCGTCTGAGCATCTCCCAGCTGCAGCAGGAGATGAGCTGTGAAAGTGTGCGTGTGTTATGCAAATGGGTATGTAAGTGTGGGTAGATATTTACTCGAGGATGATAACAGGAATAAATGACAGATTATTCATAAAGTATTACTGATTTGACAGTCTATCAAAGCACTGAGTGTGCGCACATGTGCGTGTGTGAATGTGCGTGTGTTTGTAACGTGTGTGCGATGATGTCTCATGATTGTGTCCCCCAGGTGTAATGTCTCCCTCACCCAGTGGGGGGCAGTGTGTGACCAGTATGTCGGTGGAGTCGGGGATCTGGTTCCACTTGTCCAGCAGAGCCTGACCTCTTGGCAGGTTGAAACCCCAGCCATAGTACCATGGCTGCCTGGCTCAGAGAAAGAGAGAGAAAGAGAGAGAACGAGAGAGAGATTAATACAGTATATCATATCACTGTCAACAAAATCCCCCATCAGATCATCATCTCTAATAAGGGAGAGCCCTGCGGGGGGAGAACCCTGCGGGGGGACCGATTAAGTGTGATAGCCAAAATGGCACTTAATCTCTGAACCTCAATCATCTGCTCTGACAAATCAAATCAACTCCCTCCAAACTTTAATCAAACACCACTGCTGCCACGTACAAAGTGCAATAGTGTAAATTAGACAGAACCGTAGATGAGCAGGCAGAAAGCGCTAGGATATAAAACCCCAACATTAAACATTAACGTCCACTTGATTCAACACTCGGCATTGGAGCCTTCCAGGACGGGAGGGGAAAAGAGAAGAGAGGAAAAGAGGAGAGAGGAAAAGAGGGACTTGGCGGCTGGGTCCGTGTCCCTTCACTTTGATAGAGGACGCCTCTGGTGGGTGAGTGACGGTGGAGAAATTAACATGTCACTAACAATGAGTCCTCAGATCCATCTTCCTCTGTACCGTAAGGCGAGCCACGCGTGTGTAACCACGATGACGCCGCCGTTAGCTCTCTTACCACCGGCTTTTGTTAATTTGCAGAGAGCAGTCACTGGAAAAGCCAACTTTTATCGGCGCCACGCCGTCCGTCGCTTGGCGCTTCAGTGGAACGTCAGATGGAGGCTGTTTTCTCATTTCCTGCCGTTTGTGTCCGTATGCAAGCGAGAGTGTGTGTGTGGGGGGGCACACACACACACATGTACACACACACTTGATTAAAGAGACCTAGTGGTATAATACAGCAGGATACATTTGGTGATGGTCCCAACCCTGGGGTCACTGCCTGAGAGGTTAAGGAGACAGAGTGAGAGATGCATCATGGGAAACGGTGTCCCATTTCAGCTTGAATCTACTCCATTAAAATTCCATCACTTCGGGACATCAGAGCCTAAACACTTTATGAAACATCTGAAGTTCCCAGTGAACGCAATTTCAATCATTTACACAGTGAATTTTAAAAGGTTTAAATTGGCCTGAGCATATTAATTGGGCCGGTTAAATATTCATGTCCGTCTTAACATGGATGTCTCAATTAAAATGAGATGAGCTGCCAGTCTCATCTGCGTTCCAAATGGCACCATATTCCCTAGTGCACTACTTTTGACCAGAGCTATATTGAGAATAGAGTGGCATTTGAGACACAACCCATCCATCCCCTCTTCATATCTGAATGGAGAGATGAAGAGGAAAAACACTTTTCTCTGGTAATCGCAATTGGACTGTAATTTCCCTAAGAGGGTTCGATAAAAAGAGAAAGAGAGAGAGACAGAGAGATAGAGAAGGGGGGTAGAAAAGGAAAAGGGGAGATGAGAAAGAATTAAGGGGCTATTGAGAGAGACATGGAGATGGAATGAGATAGAGATGAAGGGAATGAGAGAGAAAATAGTGAGTTTGTACATTATGTAAATACTTGCATTTCTTCTTTCTGTTCCCACTTCCAGCTCATCTCAAGTTAAAAGTCTGGGATTTTCTACCACTAGGGTCAAAATCACATGCTATAAAGTATCTAGCCGGCTAGCAGATACCTATAGACTTCCAGGCGTTGCGCTAACGCTAGTTAGCATTGGATCATGATACTACCACCAACTTCCTTCATACTGGATGCAGAGACATAAAAATGGTATCCACGAGTTCATCTGACTCTGAAGGTGCACCTGACTGTATTATTTTATAAGCACATGGACCATATAAAATGTCACATCTCAACCGTGTTACATGTCACATCCTTATCCCAGTAGCAAAAGGAAGATACACTGATTTAACTGTGAGAGTGCAACTTCACTCCAGGAAAAACCCTGATTCTTCTGATTGCAGTCTAAACACGAAAACTAAAAGAACATAATGCTATGGATAACATCTCCACGATATGAATAGGATTTGACCAGGAAAGGGATTAGAAATAAACTAGCGTTTTTTGGTGCAGTTAGGGAGGAGAATTGGGGACGTGCTCAGCATATTAAAGATAGGTTTGTTATTTGTTACGGATATGAAAAAGAAGGAAACAGATGTTTGAGTTAGAGCGCTGGATCCCTAGGCGTCGTCTAGGGGCAAAGCAAAGCACGCTGGGAAAAAACAACGGCGTAAAAATCACTTTCATTTGATGTGATTCTTTTCCCCCTTTTCTAAAGCGAGAGAGAGAGAGAGAGCGAGAGAGACTGACAGAGAGAGAGAGAGAGCGAGAGAGAGAGCGAGAGAGACTGACAGAGAGAGAGAGAGAGAGAGAGAGAGAGACTGGCAGAGAGAGAGAGAGAGAGAGAGAGAGAGAGAGAGGTTGAGTCAGGTTAACCCAAAACACCACTTTACTTAACAGGGTAATATTATAGAAGGTTTGAAAACAAATAAGAGATCAGTCTAGCTCTCAGTAATGTGTGCGTGTAACTATTTCAGTGTGTGTATGTGTGTGTGTGTGTGTTTCTCCATTCAGAAGCTTAATGATATCATTGGAGAAAGCCCATGAATGATTAACGAATCAGGCAGTGCTGAGGGGCGCGAGGCGTTAACCACACACACACACTTTGGTTAACTTCACAGTCGTTAGGAAGAAAAACAGCACGCCAGAAGAGGAATTTTAAATCTAAATCAATTCCAGACTTATCCTGAGGTCTAGAGAGGAACAGGCTTGGTGAGAAATAGAGAAAGAGAGACAAAAGACGAAAGAGAGAATGAGGGAGCTTGCTTTAGTGATGTTGTGAGATGGGAAAAGAGATAGAGAAAGGGAGGTGAAGAAAAACAGAGAGAAAACACAGAAGAGAGTGTTATCTATACAGTATAGAACAAGTCTGGGTTCTCTCTATATATCTTTTGATAGACAGTATGAAGAGAAGCAGAATAGGAAGATGGAATAGATGAGGGAGGCGCAACCAGAGAGACAGCTAATGAATGTGTGTATGCTATAGGAGTGTGTGTGTGTTCATTTCAAGTTTGTTATTTCTCAGAGAATCAGAGTGCATGCAGTCACACCCCACCATCATCACCTCAGCTTGAGTTAATTAAGAGCTACTGTCGACTTAACGACCCTAATAACAGCCTGGAAGGAAGGGGAGGAAAACACACGCACACACACACACACTCTCTGCTTGTGTGCTCTTATTAGACTGTGTGTATCTGCGTGTACTGTATGTGTGTGCATGTGTGTATGCTCACATCTGGGTAATACTAAAGGGGGTTGCTGTCACTTGTCACTCCTAAGAGCTGAGTTTTTCTTATTAAACCCCCTGCCTCCCCGCACCACTTGACGTGTGTCTCCGTACCCCCCCCATCCTAACCTCGTTAAGAGCCTGTTTCAATTAAAAGTGTTCCGGGGTGGGAGAGGTCCGTTGGGACGCCACTGCTCAGATAGAGGTCAACAGAGCTGCTTAGAGATGCTTTTAGCAGCCTTCCTGTTCTCATTTACTCATTCACTAGCCCGGAGGCTAGGTGGGCTAGTTCAAACACAGGCTACTGACTGTTAACACTGCTTCCTATTACTGGGTAATTACACACAAACAATACATTCTACTCTGAGGGAACTTCTCTCTGTCAGTATTAGATACTAGTAAATACTGCTAGGTACTCTATGTCCACTGACTGTCTGATATCTCCCATTGTCCTCTTTGTTTAAGTCTACTCCATGAGCCAATGAGGAGCCATTTTAAAATGAGTCAGTTGAAGAAGTAGCATCAACACTGCTTCTGTCCCATTCTCTCTATCACACACAATATGATTCAAATCTTTCAATAGGACAGTTCTAAGTTAATTTACAGACACATAGCCCGCGCTGGTACATGGGAGAAGCAGGCGAGAGTTTGACTCCAAGAAGACGCTATTTCATGTTACAGAGAAATATGTTTCTTTCTCTTTTCCATTATTAATCCCAACACTAAACCTTTCTCAGCACACACTATTCTCCCTCCCACACACAATGGTTAATGTACAGACTTTGATGTTTAATCACGACTACCACACACACACACACACAAGCCAGTCCACCCGGCAAGATTGATCCTCACAGCAGGACTACTGAGACGGAGGGAGAGAAAAGGGGAAGGAGAGGGATGGGGAAAGGGACGGACACCGACACTGATGCAGAGAGAGAGGGAAAGAAAGGGAGTGGGATAGAGGGAAAATAAGAGATGGGGAAGGAGAGAGAGAGAAGGCTGAAAGGCAGAGTACTGTATATCTGACTCTGACAGTCAGGAGGATAAGAAATGTGACAGGGCCCAGCCTGCAGTAACCGAAAGGTCGCTGGTTCGAATCAGCCGTTCTGGCCTTGAGCAAGGCAGTTAACCCCCAACAACTGCTCCCCGGGCACCGATGATGTCGATTAAGGCAGACTCCCGCACCTCTCTGATTCAGAGGGGTTGGGTTAAATGCGGAAGACACATTTCGGTTGAATGCATTCGGTTGTACAACTGACTAGGTATCCACCCTTTCCCTGTGTGAGCTACAGAACAGTCCTTACTTCAACACCACCGTACCCTCCTGTTCTTCCCGTCACCATCTTTCTTCATTTCCCCATGTCCTTACTTAATCTGTCATTCTCCATCTTCATTGTATCTATCCGTGTACCATAACTCAATCCATCTATTCCTCCTTCTATATTTCTGTCTTCTAGTGAGCACCCACTCTCTCCCTCCCTCTCTTCCTGTCTAATCTCACCTCTCCACCTCTTTACCTCTACCTGCCCCCATCCCCACTTCCCCTCTCTCTGTGGAGGCAGATTGGGGACATATTGGCCCTCAGCATGACTTATGTAACACCCAGCAGGGTCAGGAGGAAGCGGGCTGACACGCTGACACACACACGCAAAACATTTAGAAAGAAATATGAACACACACACAAGACACCGAAACAGGGAAACTTTATCAGTAAATGTTGACACACGGGAAATCAAGCAATGCTGTTTTGTAGTCAGTCTCTCCTCCCATCTTTCCCCCTCTCAGTGCCTGTTGTGTGTGTCTCTGTAATGGCTTAATTGCAGGCGAGCGGTGAGCGCAGTAGGGGGTCCAGCACTGGGTGGGTGGAGGATTAGGTGACGGACTACCACAGAGCTCTCATCCACTAAACACAGTACAGTCACTGAGCTACACCAGTGAATGTCTAGCCCCGGGGCTGACACACACACACACACACACACTGACACACACCTGCACAACCCCCTCTGAGCTGATATACACATTTTGTTATACACAGACACACCCCTGTACAGCAGTAGTCTCAGAGTGTCCAACCATTCTGGTGAAACTGGAGCAGACGTACGTGGCGTCGCAGAGCCCATCTGTGACAGAGTGCAGGGAGACCCCCCCCCACACACACACACACACACCAAGCCTCATCAACAAAACAGTGATGGGTACAGAGACACTTGTCTTGTGTGAAGTCTGAAAGGCCTGGTGCTCTGGACCAGTAGCAGTCAGCCTCACAGCTGTGCTCATTTACAGCTTCACACTCATCAGCAGCAGCAGCACACAACCCAAGAACCCCCACCAGCTTCAATGTTAGGTTTAAAGCCAGACGTGTGTTCTTATAGGGTTTTCTCAAAGGAGAGCATATATTCTGTCAATAAAAAACTCATCTTTATTAAACTAGCAGCAGCACACAACAATATTATACAGATGTGAAGCTGCCTGTACATTTCCTCTCGAAAATCTACATTTCTTTGTCAAATCAAGCTGGTTTCATCCATTCCCACAGCGAGCCCCATCAATGAAGCGCAGCTGCTGTCTAAACCAACCACTACCCCCCCCCCCCCATAAATCCCAGAGCTCCCACCTCTCTCTCTCTCATATCTACTCCTCCACTGTGTCATTAATTCTGCTTGTTTGGTGAAATGCTGAAACATTGTTCCCACTGCCCCGTGTCGATCACATACTCACATGCACACACAATCTCACACACTAGCATGCACAAACACGCTTTCACACACTCGCATGCACAAACACTCTCGCCCACTCACATGCACGCATGCACACACACACACACACACACACACACACACACACACACACACACACACACACACACACACACACACACACACACACACACACACACACACACACACACACACACACACACACACACACACCTGGCAGGTCTCAGTCTCCCTATAGACTGATGATTCCCACATTTAATAAAACGCAGGCAGACTTCCTCTAAAGGGGAACGATGAGGGGTGGAGGGAATTAGGAGAGGAGAAAATAGGGGGAAAATAAATATATGATATACTGTAGGGAGAAGGAGAGACGGATAGACAAAGACAAAAAAGAGAAGGAAGAATTAGAAATGGGAAAAAAAGAGTGATACAGACATACCACCAGATAGCTAAAGAAAGAGAAATGAGAGACAGACACAGAGAGAGAGAGAGAGAGAGAGAGAGAGAGAGAGAGAGAGAGAGGGCAACAGAGGGACTGATGCGTAAGGTTAGTGACAGATGAATAGATGTGTCTCTTGTTCCTGCTCTCCTCTCTTCCTCTGTCACTCTTCCTCTCCCTCCTGCTTGCTGCTCTTCCTCTGTAATCAAGTTGGATGTCAGAAAAGACAAACGCATCCCTGTCCATCCTCGCTTCCCTCTCCTCCGTGCCTCTCCCCCCCCTCCTCCGTGCCTCTCCCCCCCTCTCTGCCGTGCCTCTCCTCCGTGCCTCTCCCCCCCTCTCCGCCGTGCCTCTCTCCCTCTCCTCCGTGCCTCTCCCCCCTCTCCTCCGTGCCTCTCCCCCCTCTCCCTCTCCCTTTCGATTTTTTTTTTTTTTTTTTTTAAACAGAAAAGTACAGATCAGCAGAAACTAGCCCAGTCAGAATCTCCGAATCTCAGAGGAAACCGTGTTTGATCAGGGACTGAGCCTCTCACACACGTCTCTCCTATACCTGTGCTATAGCTTACGCTTCATAATTGTACATCTACCCACACATCAAATCTACATCAGTGACATGCAATAAAGTGGGACTTAGGAAAGACTACTTGTAGTTAAACAGACACAGGACTTTGCAGGAACTTCGGGCTACACGGCAGAATATGACATCTGGGTCGTTCACTATCGTATTATCACCAATATTTCTGGTGTTTTACATCGCACCATAAAACAGAAAGTGAAGCTCTGAAACTAAATCAGGCTAAAAGCATTTCTTACCGTATTAACCCGAGAGAACGAGGAGGAAAGAACGCTTCTATTGACAATGTTTCAGCAATTTACTGCCCTTTTTCAAATAAGTATTTTTACCATGAATTTATAAGTTACAACACAGTTGCCGATACAATCTCAAGCAATATGCTGTAAACACAATTATGTCACCTTGTCCTCACAAGGTTCCAATATTCAGACGCGTAGTCACACTATGACACATCTGTCATGGATCCCTATGACATGCACTGTCAGGAATAGTTACCCTGCGACGGTCATGAAATGCTCTGTGAGTTTGTCCAGATTCTGTAGCCAACTACCCTGAACAAAGACCCCCCTCCCCTCTCCCTCTCCCTCTCCTCCCCCTATCCCTGGATGGGTAGTGCGAGGTACTGAGAGATGACAAATCTGCTGGGTCCTGACAGACGACTTCATGCCCAGCGATAATGAGCTCCCGTCGGATGCTGATCTCACAGGATGCACAGAGACACGTTACACTAACGTTGCACTAACGTTGCAGCTAGGGTGGGGGGGGATTCATGTGGATGTCCACATGCCGCCACCTACGTCTTCTCGCAAAGTGGATACACTTGACAGAAAAGTGTGAAAGAGAGAAAGGAAGGAGAGAATGAGAGAAGAAGAGAAGCATGGGGGGAGAAATGAGAGGCCAACGGACAAACAGAGAGACAGGAAGATTGGAAGACAAAGAAAGACTAAGGGGATGAGGAAGTGAGTCTCTCTGTGGAAGTACATGTGTGTGTGTGTGTGTTCAATGTGTGTGTGTATGTCAGCAGCATGTGTGTGTGGAGAGGTAGGGGTGTAGGCAGCGCCTGCTTCCAACATCGTGTAAACCTCCCTTGTTGCAGCAGGTGGAGGAAAGCTGCAGCAGCCCAGTGTGTGTGTGTGTGTGTGTGTGTGTGTGTGTGTGTGTGTGTGTGTGTGTGTGTGTGTGTGATGAGAGCAGGTGGGTGAGAGCTGTGTCATATGGAGGTGCCTGGAGCGGCAATGGAGAGAGGGGTCCAAACCCTGCAGGCTTTGGGGGGATGGGGGGGAGGACAGAGGAGGGCCAAGAAAGAAAGAGGGGAGGGGGGAGAGTGAGGAACAGAATACACCCAAATATGCCAGCAAGGTTCCCCTTAAAGATTTGTCTGTGCGTTGACCCACCTAATGCTTAAAGTAGGGATCTTGTTTCAAGCCGGCACTCATGATGTTAAAGCCATGAGTTGACCTCCCATTTGGTTAACACTGATATGGGTCAACATGGTCATAAGGTCCAATGCACACTAACCACTTTGAAGTAAGCTGCAGGTTGAGTAAAAGATCGGACATCTCTAGCCTCTTATACCTGACACTAGCCCTCCTAGACGTTCTCCTGTGTCCATACCTGCCCATACACCCATCATCCACGGTTTAGTCTGACTCCATTCCAAACACACCTCTGTAGAGTGTCACAACAGGTCTTTGTCGTATTTTGATTCCCATGGTTGAGCCTACACTGCCGCCTGCCTGCTTGTCTCATTTCCACATTTCCCTAATAACAGCCGTGGCGCTAGGCGCTAACCCTGTTAGCGTAGAACATAATGAATTCCCATTTAAATAGCATTTAGAAGTGCTAGGGAAGCACATTTGTCCCTTCCTGTTCTAAATAATGACCAATTACCATGGAGGAAGAGGTGGCTTCACAGAGGAGGAGAGACAGTTGAGACGGCAGTGGGGGAGACGGGGGAAAGAGTGGAGAGATGGGGGAGGGGCTTTCCTTTTTAATTGGTGGCAGATCTCAATGTGACGCGTATCTTTTTATTCTTATGATTCTGCAGGGGGGGGGATAGGGAGGGAGCGGGGAGAAGAGATAGGGAGAGAAAAATGAGGCAAAAAGTGAGAGGAGGAGGTAAAGAGCGAGAGAGAAAGAGGGCGAGTGACAGAGAGCGAAAGACAGAGGAACTAGCATGTGTCTAAGCTGTGTTTGTCTTGGAGGGATAATGTGCGTTAGCTACATCCACTACAGTCTAATTCTGTCCAGAAAAGCTGTTGGACTTCTTTTTTCCAACTCCTTCAGAGTGATAGTTGCCTTGGCAACCGTGGCAAATCTTCCCTTTCTCAAACAGATGTCCCATTTAGTTGGAAATTAGAATGTGTAAAAACCCACGAGACACAAATTATTTCAAAGTTCTCCGTTGGACAGAGGGAGAGAGAAGAACAGGAAAGAAAGGAAAAGAAAAAGGAGAGCCTTCTACTGTTGCTCCCTCCCTCCCATCCACCAGTCTCCTGTGCATAAGAAAACACACTGATTTGCCAAAGATGGAGGTTGATGGAATGGTGGAGGGTGGGGTGAAAATATGGCAGGTGGGGGTGAAGAGGGACCCCTGTTCTGAACCAGTGCTGGGCATCATGGCAGCACGCGTGCCAGCACAGCAGAAGGGTCTGATATAGAGGACAGAGACACCCTAAGGGGGAAGAAATCACCCCACACACACAAACACTCACAGCATCATACAAGCCCACTCACACCCCTGATGCCTTTTTGGACAAGCATTCCTGGTCCTCTAGACTGGTTCTGACTATGTGGTCTAATTGTGGTCAACAAGGACACTGACCAGTGACTGCTCACTGCCTGACCCGACTGAGACCGCAAGGGAGAAACTATACGCTGAGAACAACACTATATCTGTGTGTGTGTGCAAGAAACAGAGAGGAGAAGAGGGAGAACATACAGACAGAATCACTTTAATTCAAATTTATTATGAAGCTCGCATGCCTTGGAGGGGAAGCATTTGTGTGTAACCAAAGAGGATGGCCTACAGCACCACACACACAGACACACACAGACAGACACACACACAAACACATGCCTTCCTCTTGAGGCCTTTTAACAGGTAATTTGAAGAGAAATCCCTACAGGAAAAAGACACACTAAACGCCTTCTCCTCCTCTCCTCCCTCGTTCATTCTCTCTCTCCCTCCCTTCTTAACGCCTCACCATAAGTGTGTTTACTCACCGGCAGGGACAGAGACTGACAGCACTTAGAGAAAGCGAACGAGAATAGACGAAAGAGATTAAATAACAAAGAGAATCTACAAGTGCTGAAGAAGGTAGTTTTTCTCTCGCTTTTCCCCTCCAAACCTTAAGTGGCCGTTTATTACTACTCAGTGTTCATCATAGGCTACCTCACTGTCCCAATTGGGGAATACACCTCAACCACTGGAAACAGGCGATGTGGACGAACAAGAGAGAAAGAAGAAAAGAGGAGGGGAGAGAGAAGGATGGGTAGAGCACAGGGCTCCAGGGTTTTTGGGACAGTCTCTGAGCACATCAGATGTTAATTTAGCAAGGCCTCTGGTGAGCAGTCCTAGAAAATTAACACCCACCACGAGACACTACTGTAGCTAGATAGCTGGTTCCCACAGGGAAGGACGACAAGTCTCCCCTGCTCTCTCTCCCCCGCTCTCTCTCGTTATATCCTGTAAGAGCTGTTCAGCAGTAACAGCTAGAACTCATATACTATTTCCAAAGAGGTCAAATTACCTTCATCATTTCTACATGATCATTAGAGTCCTGCTATTAACAACCCCTCTGAGTATTCTGTCCCTCTCTCCCTCTTTCTCGCCCCGCCACTCTCCACCCCTCCTCTCAGTCTACATCACAACACCTGTTCATTAAAAACAGAGCGCAAAGAGATCTCTCCTTCTTGCCATCCCTCCTTCATCAGAGAAGTTTTCAAAACAGGGGGAGCATGTATTCTGTCCCTCACCATGAATCAAAGAAAGCAGAGGGGGAGGAAGAGGAGAAGACTCTCTTCATCTCTTTAGTTTTTCTGATGAGCTTTCTTAATTGGGCCACTATAGAAAAAAGTGAATTCCTAAATAATTAAAAAATCTAATTAAGGAGTCTTTTGCATCTCCATGCTTAATTATTCCGTTCAGAGAGCAGTGGGGAGCGATACATTTCTCCCGTTTAATATTTTTCTTTTTTTAAGTCTCTCCTCTCCTCATCCCACCACTCCCCCATCAAGAAACAGCTCCTGATTTCTCTCCTCTGTCCTCCCCCTCTCTCTCTCCCGTCGCTCTTCAGATGTGTGTGTGTGTGTCTGTCGTCCTCAGAGACGGTCATTATGAACACTTAGAGTTAACTCCACAGAGAGGGCCGCTATAAGGCCTCTGTTACTCTCTCCACCCCCCTCTTCTCCACCTCTCCCCCTTTCCCGCGCTCCTTTCACCATTCCTACCTCTAAATCTCTACATCTCTTTCTTTACACCATTCTCTTACCTTCTTTCTACACCCTCTCCCGTTTACTATCTCCTCTCTATAATAACATTCCTATCTCCCTGCTATATCTCTCTCTCATTGGTGTTCCAACCTCCCTGCCGAGTCCAAAAGAAGCGCAAAGCTTCTTTGAGAAAACCAGTGAAGAGAGAGTGAAATACTTGGAGGATCTACGTGGAACTAAAGCTGTAGAAAGAACATGTTTAAAATGACATGTTTAACTACAAGGCCGGTCATTCATTGGTCAGTCCATGATCAAGGTGAGGGCGACACAGTTGTGTTGAATTGAATCATCGGTGTGGAGATTACCACTGAATCACAATTCAATTCATCGTTTAAGGGACTGGTTTACGATGAATTGAATCATCGGCGTGGAGATTACCACTGAATCACAATTCAATTCATCATTTAAGGGACTGGTTTACGATGAATTGAATCATCGGTGTGGAGATTACCACTGAATCACAATTCAATTCATCGTTTAAGGGACTGGTTTACGATGAAATTAATCAGGCCCACGCAGTCTATGCTAATCATTTAAATAGGCTACATCATTTATAGTTCACTTCTTGGCTATACCAGCAGGGCACACACACACGCACACACACACATTCACACACGCACCACAGTGTTGTGATCTCCTTAATTAGCCATGTGATTAGCTACATTGGAAGTCTGCAGTGAAGCGAGGAGCTCTCTCTCCCCCGTGTAAAGCAAAACATGTGTTCCCGAGACCTCATACATTCTGACACACACACGCACACACAGCTGTAGACTACACTAATGCTGCCACCTCTGCCCTCTCAGACACACTCAAAAAAAGAAATGAATAAAATCCCAAACACAGTTGAGCAGGTCTACATTAAAACTCCCCTCACTCGTTCCAGTTTCTCCTCCTTCTCCATCGTTCCGCTGTGTTTCTGTGCTTGTGTTGTGTGTAGCGGCTCTGCCTCGTTTGGGCTTTGAAAAGACGACCACTGTGGCTAATTCCCATGCCTCCCACACTACTGTTAGACTATGGTTCGGGCTCTTCTGTTCTACCTCCATCACAGACACACACACACACACACACACCTTCCATTCTGCCTCCATGTCCCTTTAGCTCCGAGACGCGGGGTGGCTTTGCGATACGCCCATGACAAATGACTTATAAACTTGCATTACCGTCAGAACAGGAACAGAGGCACACACACACACACACACACACACACACACACACACACACACACACACACACACACACACACACACACACACACACACACAACTGCTCCCCCATGCTGTCCTTTTGATTCCACATTTCAGAGAATGGCAAATTGTTAGGATTTGGGTAGGATGCAGCATGCTATGTTTGGATCTAATTTTGGCTGGAGACTGGGGCGTAGGGATAGGGATTGTGGAGCTGTGTGTGTGTGTGTGTGTCTGTGACAGAGACATGGGACGGACAAGAAAGCACCATGCTGCGAGCCACATGCAATCAGACAGGAGCAGAGGGTAGAACGACAGGAGCAGAGGGGAGAACGACAGAAGCAGAGAACGACAGGAGCAGAGGGGAGAACGACAGGAGCAGAGGGGAGAATGGCTGGAGCAGAGGGGAGAACGACTGGAGCAGAGGGGAGAACGACTGGAGCAGAGGGGAGAATGACTGGAGCAGAGGGGAGAACGACTGTGCGGTTACAGTTCATTCAGGGCAGATGACTCATCAGGGCAGGAGACACAGACAGACAGGCAGAGAGGCTTCTTTCCCCTCACCACCCCAAGGCTACAGTACAGGCCGGTCACGGGCCATAAATCAGTCCCAGTCTGGCATCGCCATGGAGACGGGACTGGAGCGGGTAAAGCAGGCGCTGTCCCACTGCTCCTGACAGAGATTAGAGAGAGACAGAGACATCCTCGTTCCCCCGTGTTCCCCGTGCTCCCACTGCCGAGCCAGCGACATGTGGAGCGCACAGACAGACAGGTGGATTGAGGGAGAGAGAGAGGGATGAGGAGAGGTAGAGAGATAGAGGGAGCAGACAGTGTGGAGAGGGAAACACACGGCGCCTCCAGCTGGAGTCCCTCTGTGCTGGAGGAACAGAGCCTCGGGCTGCTGCAACACACACACACACACACACACACACACACACACATTATTTAATCTACCTTCTGTAGCAAGCCTACTGCACCAGCCAAGCCCGGCCGATGTTACTGAATTGAAGCTGTGTGCACCATTCTTCCTCTCACCCCCTCTGTCTTCAGTTCTCTCCCTCTCTCCCCCCATCCCTCCTTCCTCTCTCTCCGCCTTCTCAACACACCTGAGGCATCTCTCCATAGTGGCTATTCCTCTAACTCAAGGGACCCCACTATCTCAGCAAACCAATTACCTAGCACAGGGGTCCCCACAACCATCCCAGTGCCTACACACTGCCTCTGGGGCCCCTCACCAAACACACATACTGCATTATGGGGCATTGGTAAACCAGCACCACACACACAGGCGCTGACCAGGGAGAGAGAGGAGAGGAGAGAGGGAGGGAGGCATTGAGAAAGAGAAGAAGGAACCATAGCTAGAGAGGTAGCCAATGAAAAAAAGAGCATGAGAGGAAGTGTGTGGAGGGGAGGGTGAGTGAATGACTGACAGGAAAGTAAGTGGAGAGGAAGGACAAAATGGTTGTGAGAGAAGATTGATAGATAGATATAGATCAAGTAGTAGGAGTGTTGTCAACTATCAGGTATACTGCAGTTACAGAGTCACCCACCAGGGGGAGCCGTAGATACGGAAGCCTCGTACAGTGACCTCTGAGTCCTGCAGGTAGATACAGTTGGTGAGCAGGGACTGGACGTTCTCGTAGTTCTCTGGTTTCAGCTTGGAGGCCGACGGGAAGTAGTAGAAGTCCTGCTTGATCAGGTCAGCCATGAACTCCTGGTCAAAGGTCAACTCATGGTTCCCCGCAATCACTATCTTTATGTCATAGGGCAAGGTGCCTGGGAGGGAGAGGAGAGAAAGGAGAAAATGGACCATCAGTTCAAAAGTAGTCCATACCCATTCAACAAACTTCTACAGGTGCAACAGAGTACCAAACTCCAATGGAAAAAGAGAATTGAATTGAAACGGAATTTCTTTCTTTGTGTCTCATCTGTCATAGGTCATAGGTCTTACTAGCTCCGATCCATCTTAGTTGCAATAGTGTCAACAATCAAATTTGCTTTGTTCGTTCTCACAAAGACATCTCTTATCTGACAGTCACAGTTCCATTAATCACAGGTAACAAAGGAATAGGAAAGGAAATATTTATCGCAACTTTCAATAGAGTTATTTCCTTATTTAGCATTTTAGGAATATAGTAATTGTTTTGATTTTAGGAATATTATAAATAAAATGATTTTAGGTCTATAGTAAATAACAAACATATTCTATCTGAATAACTATTTTCTACATGAGCCATTGCTTGAGCATCTTTGTCATAGAATGGACCCTTCATCCAAACTCAGTCAATAATCGTGTACTGTAACTCCTCCTCTTTAATTGGCTATTCGATCCGTGCTGCCTGTCAAACACTGGCAAGCCAACACACACATCTACATATCCCCTAATGTTTTCAAAGGGTTGATGAAAAAAAACTTGTGAAAAACCATGACAAATCTGGGGGCCTTCTTTGTCTACGAGACGTGAGATGCTTCGCCGTTTGTCAGGTAGCACGGTTGATGGAGACTTCAATCACTGTGCATTTTTTGACAATTACTGCGAGAACGATGTGGCATGCTGTGTGTGTGTGTGTGTGTGTGTGTGTGTGTGTCGTGCTGCTGAAAAGGAGTAATTAAACTCAGCTTTAGCAGAGGCTGACAAATCAAGAGACGGCTCTGTCACAACAGCCAGTCAGAGAACAGTGACAGCATCCAGAAAGACAGAAGGGGCCGGGGGGAAGGGGGTAGGAGAAATGGAGGAACCCGAAAATCCTTGAGTGGAAAAGAGGAAGAACTAGCTAGGCTGGATGTAACACTTTTTTATAGGGTTATTGTACAGATAGACACAATGGAAATAAACTTTATGGACCTTGATTTGAGTTTTTCTTACTTATGGAAACATCAAAATAACCTAAACCATAAGAATGATCTTACAACGATTTTTGCACCTGAAAACAAAGGCAAGTTTACATACTGGCATGATTTAACAGCAAAGAAATGTGTGGCCTAATGTACACCTCACAAAGAAGGGTCATAACCCACTTGTAACAATCATATAATTACAATTACAATTGTTCTATGGTTACAATAAATGTTCACAATGTGTAGCCATAGAAATAGTGGAATGTGTTCAGGAACAGATCAATAGAGCAATGCCTTTAGTACAGTGCCTGCAAAGGTGTTCATGCCCCTTGACGTTTTTCCTATTTTGTTGCATTACAACCTGTCATTTAAATGGATTTTTATTTGGATTTCATGTAATGGACATAAACAAAACAGTCCAAATTGGTGAAGTGAAGTGAAATGAAACAAACAAACAACGGAATAGTGGTGTGTGCATATGTTTTCACCCCCTTTGCTATTAAGCCCCTAAATAAGATCTGGTGCAACCAATTACCTTCAGAAGTCACATAATGAGTTAAATAAAGTCCATCTGTGTGCAGTCTAAGTGTCACAAGATCTGTCACATGATCTCAGTATATATACACCTGTTCTGAA
Organism: Oncorhynchus kisutch; assembly: GCF_002021735.2. Classification (NCBI taxonomy): domain Eukaryota; kingdom Metazoa; phylum Chordata; class Actinopteri; order Salmoniformes; family Salmonidae; genus Oncorhynchus; species Oncorhynchus kisutch. Next base: position 10,302,998 of record NC_034182.2, read on the forward strand.
TGGCCCCAGAGTCTCCAACACCACCAAGCAAGGGGCACCATGAAGACCAAGGAGCTCTCCAAACAGGTCAGGGACAAAGTTGTGGAGAAGTACAGATCAGGGTTGGGTTGTAAAAAAATATCTGAAACTTTGAACATCCCACGGAGTACCATTAAATCCATTATTAAAACATGGAAAGAATATGGCACCACAACAAACCTGCCAAGAGAGGGCCGCCCACCAAAACTAATCAGAGAGGCAACAAATAGACCAAAGATACCCATTAAGGAGCTGCAAAGCTCCACAGCAAAGATTGGAGTATCTGTCCATAGGACCACTTTAAGCCGTACACTCCACATAGCGTGGCCAGAAAAAAGCCATTGTTCAAGAATTGTTTTTGGTGTTTGCCAAAAGGCATGTGGGAGACTCCCGAAACATATGGAAGAAGATACTCTTGTCAGATAAGACTAATATTTAGCTTTTTGACCGTCAAGGAAAACACTATGTCTGGCGCAAACCCAACACCACTCATCACCCCGAGAACACCATGTTTTTCATCGGCAGGGACAGGGAAACTGGTCAGAATTGAGGGAATGATAGATGGCGTTAAATACAGGGAAATTCTTGAGGGAAACCTGTCTCAGTCTTCCAGAGATTTGAGACTGGGACAGAGGTTCACCTTCCAGCAGGACAATGACCCTAAGCATACTGCTAAAACAACACTCGAGTGGTATAAGAGGAAACATTTAAATGTTTTAGAATGGCCTAGTCAAAGCCCAGACCTCAATCCAATTGAGAACCTGTGGTATGACTTAAATATTGCTGTACACCAGCAGAACCCATCCAACTTGAAGGAGCTGGAGCAATTTTGCCTTGAAGAATGGGCACAAATCCCAGTGCCTAGATGTGCCAAGCTTATAGAGACATACCCCAAAAGACTTGCAGCTGTAATTGCTGCAAAAGGTGCCTCTACAAAGTATTGACTTTGGGTGGTTGAATAGTTATGCACGCTCAAGTTTCTTTTGGTCTTATTTCTTGTTTGTTTCACAAGACAAAATATTTAGCATCTTCAAAGTGGTAGGCATGTTGTGTAAATGAAATGATACAACCCCCCCCAAAAAATTAATTTTAATTCCAGGTTGTAAGGCAACAAAATAGAAAAAATGGCAAGGGGGTGAATACTTTTGCAAGCCACTGTATCTATCTTCATCCTTTACTGACAGACAACCCAAGTGCTATTTCTAGCCAATAAAAACAAAATCCTGAACTCTTCATAACAGAGCAAATTTCAGAAGCCAACCAAGGCCCCAGAGTTCCCAAACACCAACATGGGGTTCCCAAACACCAACGTGGATTGGCCGGTATTCACAGTTCCACTCAAGAGAGAAGTGGCATCCTTCAAAAAGATTGAAGTCCAGCCTGAGAAATCAACCCTCTGCATCATCCAGCTGACCCTGAAAAAGGTGTTCAGGGACATGTGGCATTTTGCAGCGGGGATGAACCATCTCACAGATCTACACGACGGCATGGTTGGCTCCATCTCACAGATATAGACAAATCGTCAGCTCCATTAAGGAATGATGTAGATGCCTATCAGAGGAGCAGGGTCTTCTTGTTCAGATTCCAACATGGTAGTTTGGCACGGAACGCCGGCTCAGTTTTGTAAAAGTAGTGAGGGAAGAGATCAGAAGGAAGTGTACTCAATGACTTTCCTTTAAAGAAGAACTTCTGGTTGCTTTGAGACGCCAAGACCTGCAGCCAGTGGACAATGTTAGGAGCTTCAGTTCATCTGATGACTTAAAAGGATAATTAATTTTCATCATCAGCAGCACCACCCCAACATCAACATATGTGAAAATGGCGTGTTTCTATGTTTTGTGGAAAAAAAGATAAGAGGAAGATTTCCAATTACCTCTTCGGTCTGCATCGTGTGATTTTAACCAATTATGAGTAGGCATTGCCTACTAATTGCCTACTAATTTGTTGATGTTGTCATTGGAAACACTTATCTTCCCCTTTTACCAGAAAACGTGCAATTTTCACATATGTTGATGTTGGCGTGGTGCTGGAGATAATGAATATGAAGATGAACAATTTTGAAATGTCCTTTTAAAGACGATAAGCCTGCAGATACCCCTGGAGAAAGGACAACAGCAGAAGTTGGAACTCACAGAACACTACAAGCCTGATGTCCCATTTGCAGATGATCAGATAGAGGCTGTCAAAAAGCCTAAGTTAAAGACGTTGGCGATTCACTGCAGTGGCCAAACCATTTAATTGCACCCCTGTTACCCTAGATAGGATGTGACTGGATAAAATCCATCAAATACGTTCACTGGCTCTCAGTTAGGAGTGGAGTTAGGTTGACTGGACTGAAACATACCTCGTTCAATAAACACGCTCCCGCATCCACCTCCATTAATTCAAGTTTTATGGGTGACATTTTAAATCATGTTCTGTGAAAGACTGAATCTGCATATTGTATGACTAGGATTATGGCCAGGAGCGTTTCCTGACTACATGACCTTACCAGGAAAAGCTCCTGGTCCTATGTACTTTATGAACACCACCAGTGATCAAAACATTGTGTTCTTCCAATGAGTCAAAGCAGGCCGTGCGTGTCTCTCTTTATCAAACATAATCTACATAAAGGCACAGTGGATCAACGTAGCAACGCTCAAATCACCATTCCACAATACAGTCTTTCTCCCACATACCCAAAGCACACACGTTGGACACAATAATTCACTCAAACACAAAAGTAGATGGAGAAAGACGAACGCGATGCTTTTGGAAAAGAGAAAGGAAGGTGAGAGAGAGACGAGAGAGAGTGAGAGAGAGAAAGAAAGAGGCAGAGAGACTAATCCAAATATGCAGGCAGCGGAGCACTGTCTGCTGTTGTTAGCAACCATCTCTTCCCAGCTTTTGTCTTAGATTTCAAAAGCCGCTTTCAAGCAACAAATAGTTTAAATTTCCCTGTGAATCACCCGCACAAAGCAGCAAGCCTTCTCTGTGTTTCAGTTCAAAAGAAGTAATCAAATAAAAACACATGTACACACACACACAGTAAAACACACCCGAAAACATGCACAACACTTATAAGTCTAAAGCTTGTCTAAGCAGCCCTGCACTACATTCTCCTCCCAAAAGACACTGCAGAGGCTCTCTCCATCCCTCCCTCTCCATCCCTCCCTCCCTCCCTCTCCATCCCTCAGCCTCCCTTTATCCCTCTCATTTCCTCCCTCACTGTCCAGTGTGTGTGTGTGTGTGGTTTTTACAGACCCAGTGCTAACAGGGTTAGTTAAGGGGAGTGATCTGCTGTCTGAAGGGACCTGTGCTTGACTAGATACAGTGGAATGTGCTCTATACTGGCCTTTACAATAACCCCCAAATCCTCAATATCCTAGAAGCCGAGGAGGGCGGTTAGTCTGTGTGTCTGTGTGTGAAGCTTCCGGCGCTCCCGCCACCATTGTTCCGGTGTTCCGATGGGTGGTCCTTGCCCTTTGAAGAAGAAAATCCCTGTTTTGCCCAAATCCATGGCATGTCGAGGGGGATTACTGCCCTTTGTGTGTGTGTCTCTGTGTGTCTGTGTGTGTGTACATGTGTTTGTCTGCAAGCCCAACTTGTTCTAGCTGCCCATGGACATAACAGAGTGTGTATCTACCAGTACTTACTATAATGTCTCCTATACATTCAATCAAGTCATTCTATGCCATAACAGCCTAGTAACATTGGTCTGTCTACAGAAGCAATAACTTCTGTTGATAAGAAAAAAGACATGTTGAGACTAAACTTGGATTAGCATTACAATGCCCATTCAGTGTGTGTGTGTGTGTGTGTGTGTGTGTGTCTAATCCCTCCCACCTGAACATGAAGCCATGAAGCAGACACACGCTCCTAATTTCCTGTTTAAACACCACCCACACACCCGTGTCACATACACAATCGACAAAAACACGCACACAAAAACACAAGCGACTAAGCAAGCAACGCATCCAAAACACACACTCTGCCCTCACACAGTACATTCCTGTAATCACACACACACATTTCCTTTGCACTCACAACCTAAACGCAAATCCAACAGACGGTAATACCGCACCATCTCCGGCCTAGTAGGAGGTCTCTGCCTTTCCTCTCACTCTCTCACTTTATCTATCTCTCGTTTCACTCTCTCTCTTTATCTATCTCTCGTTTCACTCTCTCTCTTTGTCTATCTCTCGTTTCACTCTCTCTCTTTATCTATCTCTCGTTTCAGTCCCTTTCTCTCTTGCTGTTCCACTTCCATATCAAGCCTAGCACATACAGAAGACAAAGCATCAAAAGAGCAGCCTGTACTGTTCCTCGTCACAATGTCACATCAATAGTCAACCACTGAAAAGGTTGATGAGTCAGAATACCGCCAGAGACAGAGTTACTGGACATGCATTACGTTGAACCAACGTGGAATAGACGTTGTAATGACGTCTGTGACCAGTGGGACATTATGTACAGTGGGGCAAAAAAGTATTTAGTCAGCCACCAATTGTGCAAGTTCTCCCACTTAAAAAGATGAGAGAGACCTGAAATCAACTGCGGGAGCAATTATTAGGAAATGGAAGACATACAAGACCACTGATAATCTCCCTCAATCTGGGGCTCCACGCAAGATCTCACTCATTTTGGGGTCAAAATGATCACAAGAACGGTGAGCAAAAATCCCAGAACCACACGGGGGGACCTAGTGAATGACCTGCAGAGAGTTGGGACCAAAGTAACAAAGCCTACCATCAGTAACACACTACGCCGCCAGGGACTCAAATCCTGCAGTGCCAGACGTGTCCCCCTGCTTAAGCCAGTACATGTCCGTGATCCAGAAGAAGATTGGGAGAATGTCATATGGTCAGATGAAACCAAAATATAACTTTTTGGTAAAAACTCAACTCGTCGTGTTTGGAGGACAAAGAATGCTGAGTTGCATCCAAAGAACGCCATACCTACTGTAAAGCATGGGGGTGGAAACATCATGCTTTGGGGCTGTTTTTCTGCAAAGGGACCAGGACAACTGATCAGTGTAAAGGAAAGAATGAATGGGGCCATGTATCGTGAGATTTTGAGTGAAAACCTCCTTCCATCAGCAAGGGCATTGAAGATGAAACGTGGCTGGGTCTTTCAGCATGACAATGATCCCAAACACACCGCCCGGGCAACGAAGGAGTGGCTTCATAAGAAGCATTTCAAGGTCCTGGAGTGACCTAGCCAGTCTCCAGATCTCAACCCCATAGAAAACTTACTATGACTTTGATATGTGGTTACCCCAACTAGCTACACTACATGACCAAAAGTATGTGGACACCTGCTCATTGAACATCTCATTCCAAAATCATGGGCATTAATATGGAGTTGGTCATCCTTTGCTGCTATAACAGCCTCCACTCTTCTGGGAAGGCTTTGCACTCGATGTTGGAACATTGCTGCGGGGACTTGCTTCCGTTCAGCCACAAGAACATTAGTGAGGTCGGGCACTGATATTTGGCGATTAGGCCTGGCTCGCAGTCGGTGTTCCAATTAATCCCAAATGTGCTCGATGTGGTTGAGGTCAGGGCTCTGTGCAGGTCAGTCAAGTTCTTACACACCGCTCTCGACAAACCATTTCTGTATGGACCTGGCTTTGTGCACGAGGGCATTGTCATGCTGAAACAGAAAAGGTCCTTCCCCAAACTGTTGCCACAAAGTTGGAAGCAAAGAATTGTCTAGAATGTCAGTGTATGCTGTAGCATCAAGATTTCCCTTCACTGGAACTAAGGGGCCTAGCATGAACCATGAAAAACAGCCCCAGACCATTATCCTTCCCCCACCAAACTTTACAGTTGGCACCAGTGATGCACCGATATGATGGTAATAACACACAAATTATTGTATTTTTCTTGTCTATTTCTTGTCACTCACAAAATTAGAGTTTGCTATTCACACGAAGCATTACCAGATGTGAACCATGCCTCGAACAAAAGAGATCTCAGAAGACCTAAGATTAAGCTGGAAAGGGTTACAAAAGTATCTCTAAAAGCCTTGATGTTCATCAGTCCATGGTAAGACAAATAGTCTATAAATGGAGAAAGTTCAGCACTGTTGATACTCTCCCTAGAAGTGGCCGCCCTGCAAAGATGACTGCAAGAGCACAGCACTGAATGCTCAATGAGTTTAAGAATAATCCTAGAGTGTTAGCTAAAGACTTACAGGAATCTCTGGAACATGCTATCTCCGTTGACGAGTCTACGATACATAAAACACTAAACAAGAATGGTGTTCATTGGAGGACACCACGGAAGAAGCCACTGCTGTCTAAAAAAAACATTGCTGCACATCTGAAGTTCGCAAAAGAGCACCTGGAAGTTCCACAGCGCTACTGGCAAAATATTCTGTGGACAGATGAAACTACAGTTGAGTTGTTTGGAAGGAACACACAAGACTATGTGTGTTTGGAGAAAAAAAGGTTCAGCACACCAACATCAAAACCTCATCACAACTGTAAAGTATGGTGGAGGAAGCATCATGCTTTGCTTTGCTGCCTCACGGCCTGGACAGCTTGCTATCATGGCCGGAAAAATTAATACCCAAGTTTATCAAGACTTTTGCAGGAGAAGGCTATCTGTCCACCAATTGAAGCTCAACAAACGTTGGTTGATGCAACATGACAACGACCCAAAACACAGAAGTAAATCAACAACAGAATGGCTTCAACAGAAAAAAAATATGCCTTCTGGAGGGGCCCAGTCAAGGTCCTGACCTCAACCCGATAAAGATACTGTGGCATGACCTCAAGATAACTCTTCACACCAGACATCCCAAGAATATTGCTGAACTGAAACAGTTTTGTAAAGAGGAATGGTCCAAAATTCCTCCTGACCGTTGTGCAGGTCTGATCCGCAACTACAAAAAACGTTTGACTGAGGTTATTGCTGCCAATGTAGGGTCAAACAGTTATTAAATCCAAGGGTTCACATACTTTTCCCACCCTACACTGTGAATATTTACACGGTGTGTTCAATAAAGACATGAAAACGTATCATTGTTTGTGTGTTATTAGTATAAGCAGACTGTGTCTGTCTATTGTTGTGACCTAGATGAAGATCAGATCAAATTTTATGACCAATTTATGCAGAAGTCCAGGTATTTCCAAAGGGTTCACATACTTGTTCTTGCCACTGTAAAAAGTTAGAACCAAGCCCCCATCCTCATCCACACCTCTGCAACTCCCCCATGTGGTTCACCAATTTACCGTAGGCATGCGCCAGTGTCAGCACCAGCAACATAGCTCTGGGCTCCGTACACCCCCCCGCCCTGCATCTGTTGCTTCCTGGACTTCCACACTGCCATTTTCACCTGCCCCAACAAGTAATTACCTAAACAGTCCCTCCACCTGTTGACTACACTAAACCTAGGCTCTCCAATGTATTGAATAGGTAGTGTATGCCCCAACACTAGCTCTGTACACCACCCCCCTGGACATAGAAAGAACAAGAGCTGCACTGTCTCCTCCTCCCCACTGATGGATCAAGGTGCGACGAGCGAGAGACAGGTTAACATGCTGAACCAAACCAACCATTGGATCATGTAGAGAGAGCAGCATGTGGAGAGAAAGACAGCATGGAGTGGACATAGTATGTACACCAACACACACCGTGCTCCCAAGGTGCCTACACGGCAATAGCATCATAGGAGTCAACCATCTATTATTCAGGAGAAAAAGGGAGCAGAGAGGAACAGGCGCTAAATAAAGAGTAGTACCCTAGACACAGGTGTCTCTGAACTCTACAAACCTGAGAGAGAGACAGACAGACAGAGACTGACAGGGAGAGAGACAGACAGGGAGAGAGACAGACAGAGACAGACAGGGAGAGAGACAGGGAAAGAGATGGGAAGAGAGACAGGGATATGCAAATACAGAGAGTAAAAGACCAAGGGAGAGATAGACAAGGGAAATGAAATAAGAATGAAAGAGCAAAAGAGAGGGAAAGAAAGGAATGGACAGGGGAATAAAGAGAAGTGAGAGAAAAAAGAGGAGTATATAGAGCAGCAAGTTAAGAATGAAAGCAGCTCCACTCTTGACCCCTGTTGGACCCAGAAGCACAATGAGATCCATATTTAACCAGCGATGGAGAGCAGGCAGCAGCACAGAGCACATCTACTACTGGATACAGGCCCCGCTCCGCGACCCTCCATCATCACGTGATGAATGAAGACGCCACTGAAATCTAAAGCAGCACCTTCTCTTTCTCATATAGACACACAGGGACAATGTGCACACACGCACTGCAACGCCTCCCCTGACTTAATGCATAGTACAGGTTCATCATACGGTTGGCGTCTTCTGTGTAATTGTTCTAACCTGCATTGATTCCCAATGGGCTCTGAAGTGTTAGCAGCAGTAGTGTGTGTGAGAGGACACTGTATGAGAGGCACTGGAAGCTGATCAAAGAGAGCGTTATTGGATAGAATTGTACTGAAGTGGTGCTGTGTACCCACTCTGTCTACCTACTCTCTCCCTTTTCTCTCCTCTCGCCATCTCTTCCTCCTATCTCCTTCTCCAGTCAATCTGACATCATGCCTAAGATATCGTGATTATATGCCCTAACACAAAACCAGGTCTTTCTTAGAATCCACAGAATTCATTTTCACTAAAACAACCAGATCTGTCTTCTGGTTCTCAAGGGACCAAAGCTGAGGATAACCAGCTACAGATAGACCTTCAATGGGATGAAGTTCAACTCTATCTCCCCATCTTCCTCTTTCTCTTCCACAGTCCTCTCCCCTCCCCTCCTCTCTCTCTCCCCCCTCTTCTCCTCATCTCCTGCAGTGTGCACCAGCTCTGACAAAGCCTTGAGCCCCTGCCAGAAGAACCGGGAGGAGCCTTCCTGCTAAAAATACTGAGAAGAAACGGAGGGAGCTGCCACGATGCCAAGTAGAGAGAGAGAGAGAGAGAAACGAGAGACCGTATCTTCATAAAGGGAGGGAGAGATAGAGGAAGGGACAGAAGAAAAAGGGAGGGAACCAGACAAAAGAAAAGACAGAAAGAAAGAAAGAAAGAAAGAAAGAAAGAGAAGACAGACTTTCAGACAAAGGAAGAGAGGAAAGAAAGGACGGTTGGAATGAGTGTGTTCACCTGGCCATATGACAGTGTTTCCCTACAGTGTGCTTTTGTACCGAGGTTCATCAGATCGTAGAAAGCCTAATACTGAGGCCTTTGCTGAGCTCTCACTGGAGCCAGGCTGCAGACACAAAGCAGCATGAGCTATACATTCATCCTCTCTGAGTGAGTGAGTGAGTGAGTGAGAGAGAGAGAGAGAGAGAGAGAGAGAGAGAGAGAGAGAGAGAGAGAGAGAGAGAGAGAGGGGAACAGGAGAAGAATACAGATTATAAATATTTATACGAACGAGCAGGAGTGAAAGACAACTACAGGAAAAGGAGAAAAAGAGAGAATGGGGTATAGATTGAAAAAGAGAGACTTCATAAGGCACACCGGGCGTGTTTGGCGGGTTTTTATCTTCCTAGCAGTCTCTCCCGCCAGTCGAGGCGCGGGCGAGCAGGTTTTCAGCTCGTGCTCCCCGTCGACTAGCCTTGGGGGGGGGCTGAGCTGCCATCCCGTCTCCCCCTCCTCGAGCTTCATCCTTATCCCTCTTGCTCTCCATCGCCTCTACTCCCATCGCAAAGGGACGCTGGAAATAGCAGCTTTCTAAAGTTATGGTTCTTACACGATCTCTTAGAGTTAACGTTGGGTTCATGTTTTATGAAGAAGTAACAGTGACGTGTGCCAACTATAATGTTACTGTTACTGTTCTAAGTACTGAACATTAACTGTGTGGGCAGTTTCTTTTGCTCTTCTCTGTTTCCTCTTTTTATTTATTTTTCATCAGGTATCCCTCCATCCATGACTTATTTGAGTCAAAAACACATTTTCTAATTTCATTTGTGGGTAAAAAATAGACATACAGTGCCTTGCGAAAGTATTCGGCCCCCTTGAACTTTGCGACCTTTTGCCACATTTCAGGCTTCAAACATAAAGATATAAAACTGTATTTTTTTGTGAAGAATCAACAACAAGTGGGACACAATCATGAAGTGGAACGACATTTATTGGACTTTTTTAACAAATCAAAAACTGAAAAATTGGGCGTGCAAAATTATTCAGCCCCTTTACTTTCAGTGCAGCAAACTCTCTCCAGAAGTTCAGTGAGGATCTCTAAATGATCCAATGTTGACCTAAATTACTAATGATGATAAATACAATCCACCTGTGTGTAATCAAGTCTCCGTATAAATGCACCTGCACTGTGATAGTCTCAGAGGTCCGTTAAAAGCGCAGAGAGCATCATGAAGAACAAGGAACACACCAGGCAGGTCCGAGATACTGTTGTGAAGAAGTTTAAAGCCGGATTTGGATACAAAAAGATTTCCCAAGCTTTAAACATCCCAAGGAGCACTGTGCAAGCGATAATATTGAAATGGAAGGAGTATCAGACCACTGCAAATCTACCAAGACCTGGCCGTCCCTCTAAACTTTCAGCTCATACAAGGAGAAGACTGATCAGAGATGCAGCCAAGAGGCCCATGATCACTCTGGATGAACTGCAGAGATCTACAGCTGAGGTGGGAGACTCTGTCCATAGGACAACAATCAGTCGTATATTGCACAAATCTGGCCTTTATGGAAGAGTGGCAAGAAGAAAGCCATTTCTTAAAGATATCCATAAAAAGTGTTGTTTAAAGTTTTTCCACAAGCCACCTGGGAGACACACCAAACATGTGGAAGAAGGTGCTCTGGTCAGATGAAACCAAAATTGAACTTTTTGGCAACAATGCAAAACGTTATGTTTGGCGTAAAAGCAACACAGCTCATCACCCTGAACACACCATCCCCACTGTCAAACATGGTGGTGGCAGCATCATGGTTTGGGCCTGCTTTTCTTCAGCAGGGACAGGGAAGATGGTTAAAATTGATGGGAAGATGGATGGAGCCAAATACAGGACCATTCTGGAAGAAAACCTGATGGAGTCTGCAAAAGACCTGAGACTGGGACGGAGATTTGTCTTCCAACAAGACAATGATCCAAAACATAAAGCAAAATCTACAATGGAATGGTTCAAAAATAAACATATCCAGGTGTTAGAATGGCCAAGTCAAAGTCCAGACCTGAATCCAATCGAGAATCTGTGGAAAGAACTGAAAACTGCTGTTCACAAATGCTCTCCATCCAACCTCACTGAGGTCGAGCTGTTTTGCAAGGAGGAATGGGAAAAAATTTCAGTCTCTCGATGTGCAAAACTGATAGAGACATACCCCAAGCGACTTACAGCTGTAATCGCAGCAAAAGGTGGCGCTACAAAGTATTCACTTAAGGGGGCTGAATAATTTTGCACGCCCAATTTTTCAGTTTTTGATTTGTTAAAAAAGTTTGAAATATCCAATAAATGTCGTTCCACTTCATGATTGTGTCCCACTTGTTGTTGATTCTTCACAGAAAAATACAGTTTTATATCTTTATGTTTGAAGCCTGAAATGTGGCAAAAGGTCGCAAAGTTCAAGGGGGCCGAATACTTTCGCAAGGCACTGTATTTTCACTGGAGGCACTGGATTTTGAATGTCCATTTCTCCTTTCACTACAACAGCAAGGCTGGGCTACAGTCAAATAGAACAGCTTTAATAGTCATTTTATATCACATTTTTATAGGGTTATTAGGAGACTTTCAGACAAAATGTGTATTTCTAAACGAAGAAGAAAACATTTTCAAATAGGATCTGTCACATTTTCAAATAAATTGTGCACCATTTCAAAAAACAAACATCTGTAGAATTGAAGAAATAAGAAATAGAGTACAAAATGTTGATTTGGTGTGATGTTGCTTAATGTGATTGGTCAGTCTTACCTAGCCAATCATTGAACTTCTTGACCTCAGAGGGCAGTCCCAGCTCTGTGAAGTCTCCAGCATGGATGAACACGTCTCCATAGGGCATCTGAATGGCGTCCGTACGGGAGTGGGTGTCTGAGATACACACAAAACGGGTGTAACCTGGCGGCTTGGGAGTGTCGTGGGGCAGGGGGTCTACCCTAAAGTCGAGAGAGAACGAAGGAGAGAGAGAGAGAAAAGAGAGAATGGAGAAAAGCGTGAGAAAGACAGATAAACAATGGGAAGTCTCAAAGTGAAGAAGCAGAGTTGCAGTGTTAATGTAGTCTGGATCATTATCCATCACCATCCCTTATAGAAAGTCAGAAAGAGAGAAAAAAAGAGAGAAATGAAAAGAGGGAAAAAACGGAGAGGTCGGCCACAACAAAGCCGAAGGAAAAGAAAGAAAAGCACAGACAGAGAGAGTCCTGTGGGAGTTTCCATGAGTGTGCAGCAGCCCCAGAGAGTCTCCAGAGGGAGAAGGGAGCTGGTGAATAACAGTGGCCCACTTTAGTGAGCTCTCCTCCAGGTATACAGCAAGCCCTCAACACTCCACCATCACACAGAGACCGAAAGAAGGACAGAGACAGAGAGAAATGGAATGAGAGAGCAAATAACAGCATGCAGAAAGGATGGGTCTCAAAGAAAAAGAAAGAGGGAGAAAGTGGGGAGACAGGAATAGAGGAATAGAGGAGGGCTTGGGAACAGAGATAGAGACATAGAGACCAGGTGTCTGAACATATGTAGTGTGTATGCCAGCTTATGTGTATGCCTATGTATATCCGCAGGGGTGTGCTTCTGCCTGCCTGCCTGCATGCATGTGTTCTATTTACATGTGTACGTGCGGGGGCTGGAAGCGTCCCTGGTTGATGTTGTAGAAGGTGAAGGCCTGGGTGGGGTTGGTGCTGTATTCATCCACCTCCACGGCCACCCTGCCTGCTGCCCGCTGGGCCTGGGACTGCTGCTGCCGCCGTGCAGCCATGATCTCTGACAGGGTGAAGGCCATGCTTCTGGAGCCTGGGCCTGGGCCGCTACTGGGCTGGGGAAGAGGTGGGTTGGGCTGGGGCTGACCCACTCTGGGCTGGCCTGGGGTAGACGTGGTCTGGCCTGGGCTGGAGGTGGCCTGGTCCTGGCACACACAGTAGTTAGGACTGGGAGTGAGGCCTGCTGGAGCGGTCAGGGTTGCGGATTGGCTCACCAGAGAGAGGCCCTCTGTCACAGCTTGGCCCACCTTGGAGAAACTATGCTGGGTTGCTGAGCGAGCATGTCCCCCCTCCAACTCCGGCTCAGTGTCCCCCTACTCCTGCACACACAGAGAACAGAACCACTGAGTGGAAATACAACGGCAATCTGGAATGCGCAGTTAAGACTGTAAATAAATCACTATCCACCAAAGCAACATAACCCAACCCCTAAGAGCATCTAAGGCTTTTACACTGTCAAGCAGATATCACATTTACTACTGCCTTTAAATTACAGCTCTGCTTCTGGGATTCTAGTAGGATTTCATATGGATCCTGTAAGATGGTGAGAGAGGGATGTAAGGAAGGAGGGTGATCATTTGGGGATGAGTGGGGGAGCTGGATTTATCCTGGATTGTGCTGCTATGATGTCAGTGTGCCATGTCATTCATGTGAAAACGGCCACACACACCATTTCCTAATTATACACACTTAACACCATGACTCACACAGGCATACTCTTGTGTGTGTCCATACGTATGTATGTATGTATGTATGTATTTATGTATGTACAGTATGTGTGTGTGTGTGTGTGTGTGAGAGAGAGAGAGAGAGAGAGAGTGTGGCAGTGCCAGAAGTCCTCACACTGAGTGAATGAGAGCAGAAGGGTGCATTGGCAGATGCTGAGAGCATGGTACACAGTGAGAATAGAAGAGGATTACACTGGGACTAGGAACAAAGGGAACGGGCCGTATTAACATGAACAGGACCTTGTCTACAGGAAGAATGATGAAGAAAGATGTAGCAGAGAACATGGTGAAGAGGGACGGTTTGATAAATGAATAGGCGTGAGGTGGAATTGATTGATGCACACTCTTCTTCGGCACAGACGACACACTCAGATTTAACGACTGTGAGAAGCAGTCCCATAAAATTGTGTGACAATGTTCCTTCGTTTCACTGGTAGGCTATTCCACACCCTGGTACGGACACACACCATTAGTCATGTATGTTGGTTAGATTCTTTATGCTGTGTAAAAATGGACTGTGTATGTGCATGTGTGTCTAGGCTACAAGTCCTGTTGACAGGCTATGACTGATTCTTACAAGGCTATAGCGTACAGCCATGAGTGTGCACGTCTGGCTCACTTTGAACTTGACAAGGCATTTGCAGAATTCACCTGTGTCCCATGTTAACAAAGTGAGAGAGGGGCACATGCATTAAAGGAGAACCACTCTGTCAAATGAAGAGAACAAACATTACAAAATCTACATTTGGGAAAGTAATTCACACCTGATTAATAAGACAATTAAGTAATTCCAAGTAATCTCGCATAAACAAGTTGATTTGAGGCATTTATATGAAGGTTTAGTTTCATGTTTTCACAACAATCGTCATTAATTTTAATTATGTCCAGTTATCTCACTAAATCTTACTAAACTAAATTACAAACAAATCAATGAAATCAGATATAATGTCAAGCCTTTATTCTTGGGTTTTAGCCTACTTCAGAAGGCTATTTTGTGTAGTTTAGAAGAGCACAGTCACCAAAACACAAAGGCATGGGGATTAAATAGTTGTCTTTGTCTTTCTAAATGTGAATAATATAAACTTAAACATTTATATTCGTAAGACATTGCTTTTTTGGGTGTTAGAATTCAATTTAGTTGTAGTTAGGACCCCAAGTAAACTCTCATCAACCGCTTGAGGGGTTGTTGGCAGAGCTGTTCTGAAACTTGATTATGGCATTGACCAGATAAATATAGGCTATGTAGCATTTCATGGTTCTTTATGGCATTGACCAGATAGATATAGGCTATGTAGCATACTGTGGTTCTGCTATTTGGATCTAGCATCAAACAGAGAGAAATGTGATACACTGCATTCACAAATGATTCATACCCCTTGACTTATTCCACATTTTGTTGTGTTACAGCCTGAATTCAAATACCCCATAATCACAAAGTGAAAATATGTTTTTAGAAATGTTTCCACATTTATTGAAAATGAAATACAGAACTATCAGAAATATTTACATAAGTATTCACACCCCTGAGTCAATACTTTGTTGAAGCCACTTTGGCAGTGATCACAGCTGAGTCTTTCTGGGTAAGTCTCGAAGAGCTTTCCACACCTGGATTATGCAACATTTGCCCATTATTATTTTCAAAATTCTTCAAGCTCTGTCAAATAGGTTGTTGATCATTGCTAGACAACCATTTTCAGGCCTTGCCATAGATTTTCATGTAGATTTAAGTCAAAACTGTAACTCGGCAACTCATGAACATTCACTGTATTCTTGATAAGCTCCATTACATTTATTTTTTATCATGAAAAACTCCTGTCCTTAACGATTTACAATCATACTCATAAGATGATGCAGCCACCACTACGCTTGAAAATATGGAGAGTGGTACTCAGTAATGTGTTGTATTGGATTTTCTCCAAACATAACACTTTGTATTCATACAAAAAGTTAATTGCTTTGCCACATTTTTTCAGTATTACTTTATTGCCATGTTGCAAACAGGATGCATGTTTTGGAATATGTTTATTCTGTACAGGCTTCCGTCTTTTCACTCTGTCAATTAGGTTAGTATTGTGGAGTAACTACAATGTTGTTGAGCCATCCTGAGTTTTCTCCTATCACAGCCATTCAACTCTGTAACTGTTTTAAAGTCACCATTGGCCTCATAGTAGAAATCCCGGAGCAGTTTCCTTCCTCTCCGGTAACTGAGTTTGTTAGGAAGGATGCCTGTATCTTTGTTGTGACTGGGTGTATTGATACACCATCCAAAGTGTAATTAATAACTTCACCATTCTCAAAGGTATATATATGCAATGTCTTTTTTTACCCATCTACCGATAGGTGCCCATCTTTGAGAGGCATTGGAAAACCTCCCTGGTCTTTGTGGTTGAATCTGTGTTTGAAATTCACTACTCTACTGAGGGACCTTACATATAATTGGATGTGTGGAATACAGAGATGAGGTAGTCATTCAACAATATTATGTGACTTGTTAAGATAATTTACTCCTAAATGTATTTAGGCTTGCCATAACAAAGGAGTTAAATGCTTATTGACTTAAGAGGTTTCAGCTTTTCATTTTTTATTAATTTGTAAAAACATAATTCCACGTTGACATTATGGGGTATTGTGTGTAGGCTAGTACCAACAAAATCTATATTTAATCAATTTTAAACTCAGGCTGTAACACAACAAAATGTGGAAAAAGTCAAGGGGTGTGAATACTTCCTGAAGGCACTGTACATCATGAAAACAACCCGGTGGTCAAGCTAACACAGAGAGGAGAGTGGCATTGTCCAAAATCACAATCTTGGACTAGATTTACTAGACTTTAGGCTACGTGAAGTAAAAAAACTAAAACATTTCCGATATAAAAAATACACATTAGAATAGAATCGAAATCAAGATCTCTATTTCGGATTGTCATCCTACTAATCCTGTAGCCTGCTATGCAAAACATAGGCAACACCAATTTGCATGCAAGCAGCCACCGCGGCATCTAACCTACCTGCGTTCGCCCGGTCTCCCGGTCCGATGAGCTGAGCCTGTCAGGTTAGGGATGAACCAGTGAAGTCCCGTGGGTCTGATAGAGGAGCAAACAGCGGAGAGGGAGCAGCTAGCGAGTTGCGCTGGTCTGTTTGAAAGTGCAGCGCGTGGTGCACCTGGTTTGCGCTTTGGCTCTCGCGGAAACACTTCATCTCCCGCCTCTTGTGCTGAATGTGCTCGAGCTCTGTGTCTTC
Source organism: Oncorhynchus kisutch (assembly GCF_002021735.2). Taxonomy (NCBI): domain Eukaryota; kingdom Metazoa; phylum Chordata; class Actinopteri; order Salmoniformes; family Salmonidae; genus Oncorhynchus; species Oncorhynchus kisutch. The sequence continues at coordinate 10,319,849 of NC_034182.2, forward strand.
CCGCCTCTCCCTGATATGTTCTGGAGCCTTCTGTTGGATGAACAGCTCAATGAAAATGTGCAAAGGGGAGGTCTGAGCACGAATCAATTCATGTCTGACAGACAGTTTGAGCTGTACAATATCAGAGATTCGTCTCTGTTTTTCTATCATGTCCATCTATCACAGATGCAGAATTAAACTGCATTTCATTAAGATCAATTAAGATCAACGTAGAACCAACGATTACATACATTTGACTTTATATTCTCACATTTGGCCTAGTTTCATCCTTGCCATAGCCCTGTTTTTCTCTAACCTCTTCTGGATTAGTTTACCACAAACCAGTCCCACTCATTTTTATGTATTGTAGTACAAGCACACCCGGCCAACTAATCATTAGGCTATTTGAATCGGTTGTACTAGTTCTGGAATACATCAAATACATTGACTGAAAATAATGCAAGGTGTCATGATGGATGTCTGCAACCCAACTGACCTTGGCTTCAGGGGAACTTTTAATTATTTTCAACAGATTACAGTTGCAAAACAATGATATGAAAATGTATTCTCCTTAACCTACATTGACCGTTTTACAAATAGGAATGGCTCCAAATGTACACCTACAATTTATAAGAATTATCATGTTGCAAATGTGGACATAGAATAGTTATTGAGTAGGCATAGCTGATGTCTTTATAATTTGTGTAAATGCGACACCGTCTGGTTAAACATATGTTGCCTTTGGAGACTTGGGCCTATTACTAAAATCAACTACTCTTGAAAACATTATTTAAAATAAGAAGCTGAAGTCAATGAACAACAAACTAGATGTCCTCAATCTAAACTCTGACTTTAATTCATTCATACACAATGAACATAAAAAATGGATGCCGGTGCTGAAAAATAAACATTGTAAGAAAAGAGGAGAGGCATGAAGATAAGACCTAATCTACACATTTACCACTCTCTCATTTGCCTGGAGATTCTCAGCATTGATAAAGTCCTGTAAAGTTCAAAAGAAATTACCAGATTTGGCTGTCAGATTCATTTAATGCTGCAGCTAATGTAAGAAACCAAAATGCTAACTTGGCTGTGATGTGAATTCAGCCAGACTTCTTACACAGCCTCCAATAGGTTCTTCCAATAGATGCAGATGTATAGAATAAAGGTGCAGAGTAGGATAATTGAATACTGGATTTATGTGCTCAAGACCAAAGGAAAAATAAAATAAATATCTTACAAGAAAATGAACTTTGACTTAGAGTCAATTTGCATTTTGGGTTGTGTGTTGTCTATATCCTCAGAACCGTTATCCTCATTTTGAAATAAGGGCAATATAGGCACTGTCAGCTACATATTTCAGTGTGTGTAAGGTGCCCTGCAGTCACCCATGGAGACAAAAGATGCTAGATAATATAGAAAAGGGCAAAGTAAAGTGTAACAAGTAACATTTAAACAAGGGAAGATCACAGAGCATGGTGGAGTTGTTCTTCTGCTACTGTTTTATTTGAATTTGTTCTTTACGGGATTTTCATGGACCAAACAATGGCAAAACACTGTGATACAGTTTCTCTCTTTGGGTACAACCGACTAACACAAACGTAACAATTATCCCTCTATAAAATGGACTAAAGTACCTACATACAGTATCTCTCTTTCTCCACCTCGATCTCACAAGCTACTCACACACGGACACACGCTGTCTCATTCTCTCACACACATACACAGAACATGCACTCTTTCTGTATCACACTGTCTCACACACGCACACACACACACACAATAGAATACATTCTCCGGAAAAGTCAGTCATACATGGTTTTGCATTTCATACCGATTTTCATCATCAAACACACTAAACGCCCAAAACATCCCTCAACAGGAAGTGGGCGCACCGTACCAACATTAGCTACACCTCTGCAGGCGGCAACCATTTTGAGTGGACTGAGTGGACAAACACCTTGGTTGCATCTGAAAACATTATTAGCTGTCAAATCCATGCTTCCTCCATCCTTGTTAGCTCAAATCCACTCAAAGCTCATTGGAGGAGAGGTTGCAGGGTCCCTCCCCCGGACCACCTCCTCCAATGAGCTTTGATTTGAAGACCAGTAACATTTTCTGACACAACCCTACATGGGCCAAGTTATCATTCTGATTTGAGAGATTTTTGTAATGTCCTTGTGTAGAGATTCTGTCAAACAGAACACTGACACCTCATCAGAAGAAACTCTGCTCTACACACAACAGTGGGGGTCACAATTAGACTGGGCTGAACAGGTCCTGGATCAGTGCTAGGGCACAATGTAGAATTTATGAATGAGTGACTATATCTGTTCCCATATCAGTGGCCTTCAGTATATGGCCTCTAGGTAAGAAGATACAAGCCAGATAATTATGCTTATCATTCTTGTGCCCAGCACAAAGAATTTAAGTTGTTTATAACCGTGTAGTAGTGGAGTATTAGCAGTTTAATAGGTGTGTAATAGATGTACTGTTTATAAACTGGGTGGCTCGAGCCCTGAATGCTGATTGGCTGACAGCCGTGGTATATCAGACATTATAAACTGGGTGGTTCGAGCCCTGAATGCTGATTGGCTGACAGGTATATCAGACCGTATGTCACGGGTATGACAAAACATTTAGTTCTACTGCTGTAATTACATTGGTAACCAGTTTATAATGGCAATAAGGCACCTCAGGGGTTTGTGGTATATTGCCAATATACCACTGTTAAGGGCTGTGTCCAGTCACTCTGCGTTGCGTCGTGCAGAGAACAGACCTTAGCCGTGGTATATTGGCCATATACCACACCCCCTCGGGCCTTATTGCTTAGACAGACTCTGCTGGGAGAGTGTTACAAGGGGGAGAACGATGAAAGTAATATTTTGTCAGAACGTTTTACTGCTTGAGGTCAGTTTGGGCTCTTTCTGGGTTATGGTTACAGTTGCAAGTGCTATGTACATACAGATACTCTCATAGACATCACAATACTTTCAAACAGACCTCTGTCTCTCTGCTACTACATTCACCTCCAAATCAACAGTCTCGTCATCATACAATACATATTTGCTTCCCTTGCATTGTGCAGAAATATAAACAAACTAACAGATGTGTTATAGATATTAAATCAACAGTCTAGGTTGATGACTTACAGAATCTGGGAGAAGTCCAAATAGGACAGACTGAGAGTGGACACTCGTAAAAGCAGGTGGTTTTGAGTGTGCACTTAGTGCCATCATTAAAGAAGCTTTACACAAAACACCCCTTTCCTCTGGCAGCTAGTCAGGAGGGTCTTAAAGGGATGAGGCAGAGTTAGGAGATGGGAGCACACACACAACTAAAATAGTAGTGGGACGTTAAGGACATTTCCCTTTAAATGATTACTTACTGGCAATACTGCTTTTCAGGCCAAATGGGTGGATTTGACGGTGTCTGTCTAAAGATATTGAATGCTGTTTTTGTTTTTGTGAGAACAAAAGGGGACATATTTTTGTCTCTCTCTTTTGCTACAACCAAGGTGAAACATTTCTATACAACACAAAACATAAGGAATAATGTAACTTAGATTTTTTTTCTACAGTTCACAATATAAAATTCAAGTGCAATTAAAGTTCCAAATATGAGTTACATCACATACATTACTCTCTATAGCAACGTCTGTTACTTGCAGGTAGTTTTTTCATCTTGTTAATATATCTTTCAAAATAAAACATAAAAGCGACTTTTTTGAAAATCTAACTTATTCGTTCACTGTACTCAGTTTGAAGTGGAATGGTCTGGGATGCTGAAATTAGAAATGTCTTTCGAAAACGATTTCCCATGTGAAAATGTGGATGTAAAATATGATTTAAGTGCACCGATCGTTTTTTTGTGTGCACGGCAGGGGCCTTTCAAAATAACAAAATAAAGATCCATCAATGTACCTGCGTGTGACGTCACTCTCGCACACCATCTACGTGCACATACGTATGCTCAAACGAACACAAATATACATACGTACATACATACACATACATTTTACTTGTAGTCAACATGTCTGTATACGTACATATATATCAAACATCCATGTTGTGGGCTTCTGCAAGTTCTAACACATATAAATATAACCAAAACAACAACAACAACAACACAAAACAAACCAAACCAAAAGAGAAGTACAGGGGGAAAGCTGGAAATGAGGACTGCAGACAAAAAGAGGGAGACGGTTCTCTGTTCCTGTGCAGGGAATGCAGGGATAACGAGCACGAGGAACTCCTGGTAGGGTTGGGAGTGTAAGAGAAGTATAGGGGTGTAGAAGAAGTGTTTCAGAGTAGAGGGGGTGTAGAAGAGAGGGATAGATTGGCGGGTTGGGTTGTAGGAGAGATGTAGGGGTATAGACGTGGGGGAGTAGAAGACATATGAGGATGTTGACAGGGGTAAGGACGTAGGTGAAGAGGAGGGAGGAGTAGATGGTGGAAAGGGGACGTTGGATAAGCATAAGGGGTATGCGTCTGGGTAACAAACAGGGGGCGTGGCAGTTTATTTGTACGGCCGTAGGAACCGTGTGACTTTGGAGCGCAGCAGCTTGATGAACGAGCGGGGGAACATGTCTTTGGACTCCTGTGCCGTGTACCTGAAGTAGTTCTGGGGGTGAGCCAGAACATCAAACAGGGCTTTGATCAGTTTTTTATCCTGCAGGGAGGAGAGGGGGAGGGAGAGACAGAGAGACAGAGGGACGGAGGGTGTTATCAGTGAAGATTTTTCTTTTACCTTTATTTAACTAGACAAGTTAGTTAAGAACAAATTCTTCTTTACAATGATGGCCTACCGGGGAAAAGTGGGTTAACTTCCTAGTTCAGGGGCAGAACGACAGATTTTTACCTTGCCAGCTCGGTTACTGGCCCAACGCTCTAACCACTAGGCTACCCGATACGCCCCGAGATAATATACTGTACACTGTATAGTAGTATCTATTAATTACAAAATATAATATACAGTAATTGGACATAATGGAGAGTTGCTTACTTTCAGTATCTCTTGGTGATTCTCTGATGCGTAGAGTCTGCCGTCCCGGACAATGTCCTCTATCAGCTGCTGGTAGTCCTCTACAAAACAACAGAGAGGATGAAAAACATAGTTACAGCATTCAGCTGGCTGCCGCCTGCCATCTTTTCACTCAAAGTGTACTAATATTCCACCATCAAACACACTGTGTCACGCTGTACATTATAGTTGACTTAATAAGGCACAGGTGAATGTTAGGGAGTCTGAGCAGCTTAGAAGTGTAGAAGCTACAGCAGACTGACCATCGTAGGTGACATAAGGGACTTGGAAGCCCTTGCCGCTGTTGCCCTCATTGGACTTGAATTGGATCCAGAGCTTGCGTGAGCGGGAGGTGAAGGCGATTGGTCGCTCGTACGTCTGACACGTCTCATAGGTGGTGATGGAGGTGGGCAGGGCTAAGGGATGAAGAGGAAGGGGCTAAATGTAATTGACAGACAGATGGACCAACCAAGAGTTTGGAATCAGCTGAAATAATACTGGATGAATATTAAAATAGCAAGATAGACTAACTACAATAATGTAACAATCAAATTGGCTGGCTAGCTGAGGAAATTAAATATCACGCTGTCTGATTGTCTGGCACAGTAACGATGACTTCCTGGTTGTGCGTACCACTCTTCCTCATGACGAGCACGTCTCCACACTCGTCTTCGATGGGGAGGAAGATCTCAGGCACCACGATGAGGATGCGTCTCTTGTGAGGGGGGTTGATGGTCCAGATACAGTCTACATTGGACGGGTAGTCCCCGGGGTAGTTAGGAGACTCAATAAAGCCTGTAAAGTCCCCCAGCTCACCGCCACAAACCTGGTCTAAGACAGGGAGAAGAGACTTGGATGAGTCAGGGTGCACTGGAAACCATGGCTTTGAATTGAACTAATTTAGCAGCAAGGAACACGTTTATAGCTTAGAGCAGTGGTTCCCAAACTGTGGGGTGAGGTCCAGATCAAGCCCATGTCAGCTACTGTTTTTATATTTAGGTTTTTTAGTCCATAGATATTGTTGTAATTTTTTTGTCACTCAAATATCACATGAATACACATTAGACATGGCAAAATGTATAGGATTGCAAGAAAATGTGCTTAAAAACTGCAACATTTTCTTGACAAAATGTGTAGAATTGCAGGAAATAAGCTTTAAACCTGCAAGAGAGGTGTGAACAGTTTGTCATGAACAGTGCCTGTGCCCATAGAAATAGACGTGGCACGTGCGCGGGATGTTCCCAAATGCTGGAAGGAAGACCCTGAGTGAAAAAGTTTGGGAATTCCTGGCTTAAGAGTACACAGAGGAAACTGAAATGTTTTAGCAGGTGTCACACCAACACAACTTGTCATTTGTGGGCTATGGTCTAACGAGATGTCACGTTTAAATCAGTCCTCTAACCATGTGCAACAGTAAAATAACTCCCTTCCCTAATGAACTAATGTGAGACTGGCCTTACTCTTGCAGTGAGAGACGTTGGTGGCTCCGTCAAAGTCGGTGGTGGTGTTGCCAGGGCAGGTGATGCAGTAGTTCTGTCCAAACTCTGACTGGTAGGTACCGGCTGGGCAGCGGATACAGCGGTGGTTACTGGAGTTGTAGTGGTGTCCAGGAGCACAGTGGACTACGGAGAGAAACACACACAGACACAAACATGAGAGTAATACACACACACACACTCTCTCTCTCTCTCTCTCTCTCTCTCTCTCTCTCTGTTACCTTTGGCCTCACAGTCCCTGAAGGCGACAGAGCCCTCGTACTTGGTCATGAGGCCACCTCCACAGGAGAAGCAGAGTACACGGCCAGGCTCCGGCTGGAAGGAGCCCAGGGGACAGGGGTTACAGGGACGGAACCCATCTGACGAATACTGACCAGCCGGACACTGGCCTGGGAGAGGTGGAGAGAGGAAGAGGTTTAACAAGGCTCTATAACGTACATCTCAACTGACCTATAATGTTGGAAGTAGAACTCCAATGTTTAATGAGATGGAGTCAGTTCTAGAGTACCGCTGGTGAGGTTATGAAATCCCTTGTGAATCAAAAGACAACACCCAACGTGGGGCTTGAACCCACCACGCTGAGATTAAGAGTCTCATGCTCTACCGACTGAGCTAGCCAGGTTGATCGAGCCGTAGACTCCTGGTCTTTGCTGCTATCTAGAGGACAACGTGGGAAATGCCTTGAAACATGCCATGGTCTCCAAAAGAACTGGAGTGTTGTTTAACAACCACAGGGTGGAGCCAAACTACAGCAAACATAAGACTAGCACACATACACACACACACACACCTCCGCACTGGGAGACGTTCTTGGCCCCGGCGATGCCCTGTCCCTCGGTGCTGGGGCAGGGTTCACAGGACAGCTGGCCCATTGTGTCCTGGTATGTACCAGGGGGACACACGACACACTGATCATGGTCTCCACTATAGTACGTCCCCACACCACAGCTCACTGAGACAGGGAGAGAGACGAGAGAGACATGTTTAGCATATCATGGTATGGTATATCCCACATACACCGCATCAAACTGCAGCTGTGATGTCTAGGCCAAAGTAAAGGAAACCCCAACATAAAGTGTCTTAATAGGGCGTTGGGCCGCCACGAGCCAGAACTGCTTCAATCCACCTTGTCATAGATTCTACAAGTGTCTGGAACTCTGGGACTCTGTTGGATGTGACACCGTTCTCCCATTAGAAATTCCATAATTTGGTGTTTTGTTGATGGTGGTGGAAAACGCTGTCTCAAGGCGCCGCTCCAGAATCTCTCTTAAGTGTTCAATGAAGGTGCATAAATATGGAGGAATTCAGGTATGACGTCATTCTTTTTAGCACTACCCACAGAGTTCTTAAAATACGGCGCGCGACCTGGTTCAATGTGCCTGTAAATCATCACAATTAACTTTTTGGGTTTTTCAAATTGCCGGCGTCTTGGCAAGCGGTTTACATCGTTGTCATGCTCATTAAACCATTCAGTGACCACTCATCCCCTATGGATGGGGGCATTGCCATGGTAGACAAAATTAATGGCCAATTGGGTCTGCCCTGCATTTTTATACATGACCTTAAGCATTGTTTAGGAACTGCACCTGCTTTCACTATACTTTGTATCCCTAATTTACTCAAGTGTTTTTCTTTATTTTGGCAGTTACCTGTATTTGGAATAGTAAGCTACAACAACTCCATATCCCAGGATGCCTTGCACAGGATGCTCACCACACTTGCCGTCCCGTAAGACCTGTCCGGTGCTGCATTGCTCAACGTACAGTGCAGGTTTCTGGGCCACCTCGTACTCGGTACCAGAGAACTGGATATAGAACTGCTGCTTGTTGATGGACTTCCTCAGGGTCCGCATGGCACTCTGTAACCTCTGCTTCATACGCTCCCTCACACACTCCACGTTACACGAGTCTGGGGCGTGGATACACACAGTCAGTACACACACACACACACACACAATAAATGCACAGAGTCCACGTTACACGAGGCTGGGGAGTGGAATACACACAGTTAGTACACACACACACACACACACACACACACACACACACACACACACACACACACACACACACACACACACACACACACACACACACACACACAGAGTCCACGTTACACGAGGCTGGGGAGAGGAATATACAAGCACACACACTCCATATAACAGAAAACTCACATTACTCACACCCATATACACCAACAGATTACATGAGTCTAACATGTGGCATATATTCAATCAACACACACACACACACTGACCTGAGGTTGCACAGTCACACTGACCTGAGGCTTCCTTCATCTCCATCTCAAACTCAGCTGTGATGTGGGAAACCTCTTTGGAAGGGGACTTGCGTCCACGCCGCCGCTTCTTGGACGAGTCACACTTCAGATTGACAAAGGTCACCTGGCAGTCGTCAGTACATGGGAGCGGACCCCCTGAGAAGAAGAGGGGGAGGATGATGAGGAAGAAGGTAAGGAGAGAAAGTTGAGGAGAGAAAGTAGGATGCTGTCGTGCATGGTTTAGTATTGATTGTTTCGTAGTTATGTCAGGTGTAAGGGCACAGCTCAGGACACATCTAACTGTCGTTTATATTACAGCTACAGTATCTTGCATCATGTATACCTTCTTAGTCTTAGTTCAGTCTGTATTACCTGATGCTGTACACTCTAAGTTAGGAGTAGCCTGTGTTATACAGTACAGTTTGTACAGTCATTTAGGAGTAGCAGGATTTACCTTGCAGACTCGGCTTGGACGTCTCTCTGTGTTTTTCCTTGTTTCTGGGTCTCAGGTGACACTTGGCATCTTTGACCTTGAAGCGAGCCTTCTGCTTGATGGGCGGGGGTAACGTATCTTCATTTACATCAAGGAGAAAGACACAGAAATATACACTAATGGATAACCTTTTGACATCTCATAATTAGGGACAGGAGTTTTATCCTGATCACCTGACCTGACCAACTCCGGGCCCTTAATGATGGTCCACTGCCCATGGCATATGATCACACACTTTAGAGAGCATCTCCAGGCCACCTTTATGGTGTTCCCTGGATGAGGTGAAGTTTAGGTCAGAGAGGAACTAACGCAGCCAAAATGCTCCATCACGCTCTGCCTGTCTCTCTGGCAATGAAGGCAAAACCAAAAACCCACATCATCCCGGTGATCAGCAGTCCAGCCGACACCAGGGAGGAGGTAGACGGAATGTGTGTGTTTGTGTCTGTTTTGTCGGTCATGTAGAGTGGGTGGTCGGGATGGCTGTCCTTTTAACGAGGTGCTGGAGACAAGCAAGGGTCAGAATGTGTGTGTGTGTGTGTGGTTATGGGTACGCTGAGTGGAGAGGAAGATTGAGAGCAGAGCCAGGTAAACACACAGCACAGTGAGAGGTTCTGTCCATTAACCATTAAAACCATACACGCCAGGACAACACTGGCTCCAGTTTGCTGCTGTGGAGCAGAGGCGCTGAATGGACTGAGCTGTTTGTCGTCCGGGACGCCACATAGAAGCTGTCTTCATCATCATCGTTAACCGTCGTCATCATCTGCCACTTCCGTTATCAGAGCGTGAAATGATAGACCGTGATGGGAGCGTGGCTGAACCGTAAGCGAACCATATGTCTGGGGGAGCTGTGAGATTCTTAGGGGACGGTCCATGATTGGCACGCTGAGGTGAGCTGTATTTCATATCACTTAACACTCACACCCCCAGCCAGATGGTGAGTCTTTCTATCTCTCCATCTCTATCTCTCTCTCTCTCTCACACACACTCTCCATCTCCCTCTCTACCCCTCTCTCTTGTTCTCTCTCTCTCTCTCTCTCTCAGTGCATTCCTCTGGCCGTGTGAGGGCCCTCTCCCTGTCCAAAATCTACAGAGTGCTGAAGGAAATATAGGAGTGACGATATGGCGAGCACCAAAGGCAGGGGAGTGAAGATTCCGATGGAGGGAATGAAGAAATTGAGGAATTTAAACCCACCGGCAACGGGAGAATTGAAACGATGACAACTGCATCGACATCAAAAGGTCATGACCGAGCTGCGAGACCCTGATCTCACTGTATGTGTGTGATTTAACTAGAAGTGGTATGGTTAAATATCTTTATATTGAACAAAAGCATGACATCTCTGACTACATGTCCCATAATGCATTGCATACCTGCACAGGTGAGCAGGGCGGTGGTGGCGTTCCTCTTCTGTGGTGCCTTCCCCGGTTGCACCGGCACACCACAGCTTAGTGTGTAGCTGTTCTCAGAGTCTGGCGGGACACACACAAGTACATTACAACCCTGTCCATCCAAGGTCGATCCATTTAGACCAGCTCTGCTTGCAGTATCCCTGTCTTCTGCCACTGGCTGACTTGTTTATGGCTATTAAACCAACAGCACTGAGGGACAGGGTGACATGGGACATGAGGAAATATGGGATTGCTGTCAAAGTGATAGAGGGGTCCGTCTGAGGAGCAGTGTGACCCAATCTCCCTGCTACGCTAACCGCTGGAGGTGTGTGTGTGTGTGTGTGTGTGTGTGTGTGTGTGTGTGTGTGTGTGTGTGTGTGTGTGTGTGTGTGTGTGTGTGTGTGTGTGTGTGTGTGTGTGTGTGTGTGTGTGTGTGTGTGTGTGTGTGTGTGTTTCTCTTGGCTAGTTGAGGTTCTGATGGAGTGCGGAGGAGTAAAATACTTGTATTCGTTTTCTATGGCCTCACTTTCTCTAGTATTTAAGAGCTACAAGAGACTGCCATATGAAGTCTGCCATAAAAGAAAACACACTCACACACACCTCAGTCACACACACACACACGTGCATAAATACACATTTCCTGAGGGATGGAGAAATTATGCACCGAATGACAGATCTATGCTCACTCATGAATGTTCACACACACACGTACACATGGACACACAAAAAACACACACACACATGTCTAGTCAGAAATGAGGGATGAAGACTTCAGAGCTCATAAAGCGGGACATGACTGAAGAAGACGCAGGACTTTGCGTGCAACCACAAGAATTGAAAAGCTTTCCTTCTCCCCCACATTAAGACATTCTCCAGAAAGATAAAAAAGCAATATTTTTTCACTTTATGTTTGAGAGCTATCCATCAGTCTCACACTACAGCAGCCAAACCAAACGGAGCAAACGTCTACTCAAAACAGTCCCAACAGAAATATGGCAGGCCCGATTAAAGAATGTAATTGTTTTACAGATGTTCGTCTGTGTTAAGCACATTCGCAGAAGGACCAGGGTGCCTGCATTGACAGCAAATAGCTTTATAGTCATTTATAGCCTTAGGGGCAACACCAGACGAAATGACTCACTGAGTGAAATACTTTTATCTGAAATGCCCCCTGATGGATCCTTTGGCCAGTGACTGAGAAAGGTAGGTAGGTAGATAGATTAGGCCTTAATCTGAGACCTTCACCCAAGTGGGAGACTTTCAGTGGAGCTCTGCTTAAATGGAGAGCAGCGTGAGGCCTTGACCTCTAGGGGGCAGCAGAGAGTGTGGAGTGGCTGGAGCTCAGTTAATTAACCACGGATACACAGGTATTGGTCATTGATAAGAGTCAGCTGAAGACTAGCGCATCGGACTAAACCTCACCAGACCAGTCTAGATCAGAGAAGGCAGAGGATTAATGTAGTTTAACCAGAGAAGGTAGAGGATTAATGGAGAGAAGGAGGGAGTGTAGATTGCAGATTGAGGAGAGGAGACAAGGTTAAAGTCTAGGATTCTGCTGGGAAGAAAGAGTGAAGGTTTGGTCTGAGTAAAACAGTTCCTCCGTGCTGTAAGGTGTGTGTGTGTGTTGGGGTGTGTAGGACTGAGCCACGTACCTGCGAGGAAGAGTGCGTTGGATGGACAGGAGAGCGAGCACACCTCCACCCCTCCTCTCTTGTCACAGCTGAGCTGGGCGCGCGGCGCTGGCTTCCCGTCGGGCAAACACTTCACCGCCTCTGAGGAACATAGAGGGTCACATCACCGTGACAACCACCGACCCGTCACAGCACGAAAAAAATGACACGCACGCACACGCACACACACACTCTCCTACGTCTATAGAAGACACACACACACAGTAGACGTTTAGGTGCTTACCGGTGCAGTCCTTCTTGTTCCAGTGGAGTTTCTGACCGGGCGGACACAGACACTCATAGCCTCCCTGTGTGTTCACACAGCTGTGTTCACAGCTCCCGTTGTTAATGCTGCACTCATCTATGTCTGAGACACAACCAAAAAGAATAGTCAGAGGGTGTGTGTGTGTGTGTGTGTGTGCACATGTACGTGGTTGAGTATCATCAAAGTTCAGAGGGACATCATCAGACATGATGTCCCGGACCTGCTGTTTTCGACTCTCTCTCTCTACCGCACCTGCTGTCTCTAACTCTGAATGATCGGCTATGAAACTGACATTTACTCCTGAGGGGTAGACCTGTTCCACCCTCTACAACCACTGTGATTATTATTATTTGCGAACGCTTGAACATCTGTGAACGTTTGAACATCTTGGCCATGTTCTGTTATAATCTCCACCCTGCACAGCCAGAAGAGGACTGGACACCCCTCAGAGCCTGGTTCCTCTCTAGGTTTCTTCCTAGGTTCCTGCCTTTCTAAGGAGTTTTTCCGAGCCACCGTGCTTCTACATCTGCATTGCTTGCTGTTTGGGGTTTTAGGCTTTGCTGGTGGGTTTGCTGATGTAAAAAGGGCTTCATAAATACATTTGATTGATTGATTGATCAGACAGAGCCTGTGCTACGAGTCAGTGTGTGATGTCATCAGTGTGAAACAGACAGCTCAAGTCCTCTCCGTGCTCTATATCTGACTGACTGGTATGTGTTGACTGCTAATGGAACGCCCTTAAGACAGTGGCCTGTTTAGTCTACCGCTGAAGAACATGGCTGTCAGTCCGACAGGGCCAGGTAAAGTGGGATCCCAACACACACACACACCCGTCAAGCCTACTCCCTCCGCACGACATGTGTGTGACAGGTACAACACACACACATGCACACACAGGCAGGGAAGCAGGTGCGGAGGGCTATTCAGGGGAACTGAGGTATGAGGTTGCTTTCGGCACACACAATAAAAAACACTCTCCCTCTCTTCCTATTTCTCTCTCTCCTCTTCACTCGCTGTCTTTCTTATTCTCTCGTTCCCCTTGTCTGTCTCTCAGGGCTTCTTACTTTGTGTCAGTCAATTCCTTTCTATCTGTCCCTCTCCATAGCTACCTGTCTGTCTAACTCTTTCTAAGTGTGTGTGTGTGTGTGTGTGTGTGTGTGTGTGTGTGTGTGTGTGTGTGTGTGTGTGTGTGTGTGTGTGTGTGTGTGTGTGTGCGTGTGTGTGTTTGCATGCAATCCCATACATGCCTGTGTCCTACTCACCTCCGCAGTGTGTGAGGCCGTACAGAGTGTATCCTTCCTGACAGACACAGTCGAAGCTGCCAGGGTAGTTGACGCAGGTGTGGTCGCAGGTCCTCTCAAAGGAACACTCGTCAATATCTGAGAGGAGAAACACAGATCGTATGTAATACTACTACACACGGGGGCTGTCCAGAATGACACTATTCCTAATATAGTGCACTACTTTGACTACAGCCCCATGGCACTCTATTCCCTACAGAGTGCACCACATTGGACCAGGCCTCTAGGGAATAGGGTGCCATTTCAGATGCTGCCATGAACGGGACCATAGTGAGTCACTCTGACCATGCCTTCACCAAGGACTTATGGACAGTATAGCCAGTGTCTATATGAAACATGCTAAAGATAGGACAGAGTTATCCATGTTCTCAGTACAGAGTACCTGACCAGTTGCATCACCGCCTGGTATGGCAACTGCTCGGCATCTGACCGTAAGGCGCTACAGAGGGTAGTGCTTACGGCCCAGTACATCACTGGGGCCAAGCTTCCTGCCATCCAGGACCTATATAATAGGCGGTGTCAGAGGAAGGTCCAAAAGATTGTCAAAGACTCCTGTCACCCAAGTCATAGACTGTTCTCTCTGCTACCACACGACAAGCGGTACCGGAGCGCCAAGTCTAGGACCAAAAGGCTCCTCAACAGCTTCTACTCCCAAGCCTGCTGAACAACTAAACTAATGAAATGGCCAGCTGGACTATTTACATGGATCCCCCTTGTTCTTACACTGCTGCTTCTCACTGTTTATTATCCATGCATAGTCACTTTACAAATGACCTCGACTAACCTGTACCCCCACACAATGACTCTCTTCCGGTACCCTCTGTATATAGCCTCCACATTGACTCAGTACTGGTACCCCCTGTATATAGCCTCCACATTGACTCAGTACTGGTACCCCCTGTATATAGCCTCCACACTGACTCTGTTCCGGTACCCTCTGTATATAGCCTCCACATTGACTCAGTACTGGTACCCCCTGTATATAGCCTCCACATTGACTCAGTACTGGTACCCCCTGTATATAGCCTCCACATTGACTCAGTACTGGTACTCCCTGTATATAGCCTCCACATTGACTCAGTACTGGTACCCTCTGTATATAGGCTCCACATTGACTCAGTACTGGTACCCCCTGTATATAGCCTCCACATTGACTCAGTACTGGTACCCCCTGTATATAGCCTCCACATTGACTCAGTACTGGTACCCTCTGTATATAGCCTCCACATTGACTCAGTACTGGTACCCCCTGAATATAGCCTCCACATTGACTCAGTACTGGTACCCCCTGTAAATAGGCTCCACATTGACTCAGTACTGGTACCCCCTGTATATAGCCTCCACATTGACTCAGTACTGGTACCCTCTGTATATAGGCTACACATTGACTCAGTACTGGTACCCCCTGTATATAGCCTCCACATTGACTCAGTACTGGTACCCCCTGTATATAGCCTCCACATTGACTCAGTACTGGTACCCTCTGTATATAGCCTCCACATTGACTCAGTACTGGTACCCCCTGAATATAGCCTCCACATTGACTCAGTACTGGTACAACCTGTATATAGGCTCCACATTGACTCAGTACTGGTACCCCCTGTATATAGGCTCCACATTGACTCAGTACTGGTACCCCCTGTATATAGCATCCACATTGACTCAGGACTGGTACCCTCTGTATATAGCCTCCACATTGACTCAGTATTGGTACCCCCTGTATATAGCCTCCACATTGACTCAGTACTGGTACCCCCTGTATATAGCCTCCACATTGACTCAGTACTGGTAGCCCTGTATATAGCCTCCACATTGACTCAGTACTGGTACCCCCTGTATATAGCCACCACGTTGACTCAGTACTGGTACCCCCAGTATATAGCCTCAACATTGACTCAGTACTGGTACCCCCTTTATATAGCCTCAACATTGACTCAGTACTGGTACCCCCTGTATATAGCCTCCACGTTGACTCAGTACTGATACCCCCTGTATATAGCCTCCACATTGACTCAGTACTGGTACCCCCTGTATATAGCCTCCACGTTGACTCAGTACTGGTACCCCCTGTATATAGCCTCCACGTTGACTCAGTACTGGTACCCCCTGTATATAGCCTCCACATTGACTCAGTACTGGTATCCCCTGTATATAGCCTCCATGTTGACTCAGTACTGGTACCCCCTGTATATAGCCTCCACGTTGACTCTGTACTGGTACCCCCCTGTATATAGCCTCCACATTGACTCAGTACTGGTAGCCCTGTATATAGCCTCCACATTGACTCAGTACTGGTACCCCCTGTATATAGCCACCACGTTGACTCAGTACTGGTACCCCCTGTATATAGCCTCCACGTTGACTCAGTACTGGTACCCCCTGTATATAGCCTCCACATTGACTCAGTACTGGTACCCCCTGTATATAGCCTCCACATTGACTCAGTACTGATACCCCCTGTATATAGCCTCCACATTGACTCAGTACTGGTACCCCCTGTATATAGCCTCCACGTTGACTCAGTACTGGTACCCCCTGTATATAGCCTCCACATTGACTCAGTACTGGTACCCCCTGTATATAGCCTCCACATTGACTCAGTACTGGTACCCCCTGTATATAGCCACCACGTTGACTCAGTACTGGTACCCCCTGTATATAGCCTCCACGTTGACTCTGTACTGGTACCCCCTGTATATAGCCTCCACATTGACTCAGTACTGGTACCCCCTGTATATAGCCTCCACATTGACTCAGTACTGGTACCCCCTGTATATAGCCACCACGTTGACTCAGTACTGGTACCCCCTGTATATAGCCTCCACATTGACTCAGTACTGGTACCCCCTGTATATAGCCTCCACATTGACTCAGTACTGGTACCCCCTGTATATAGCCTCCACATTGACTCAGTACTGGTACCCCCTGTATATAGCCTCCACATTGACTCAGTACTGGTACCCCCTGTATATAGCCTCCACATTGACTCAGTACTGGTACCCCTGTATATAGCCTCCACATTGACTCGGTACTGGTACCCTCTGTATATAGGCTCCACATTGACTCAGTACTGGTACCCTCTGTATATAGCCACCACGTTGACTCAGTACTGGTACCCCCTGTATATAGCCTCCATGTTGACTCAGTACTGGTACCCTCTGTATATAGCCTCCACATTGACTCTGTACTGGTACCCCCTGTATATAGCCTCCACGTTGACTCAGTACTGGTACCCCCTGTATATAGCCTCCACATTGACTCAGTACTGGTACCCCCTGTATATAGCCTCCATGTTGACTCAGTACTGGTACCCCCTGTATATAGCCTCCACGTTGACTCTGTACTGGTACCCCCTGTATATAGCCTCCACATTGACTCAGTACTGGTACCCCCTGTATATAGCCTCCACATTGACTCAGTACTGGTACCCCCTGTATATAGCCTCCACATTGACTCAGTACTGGTACCCCCTGTATATAGCCGCCACGTTGACTCAGTACTGGTACCCCCTGTATATAGCCTCCACATTGACTCAGTACTGGTACCCCCTGTATATAGCCTCCACATTGACTCAGTACTGGTACCCCCTGTATATAGCCTCCACATTGACTCAGTACTGGTACCCCCTGTATATAGCCTCCACATTGACTCAGTACTGGTACCCCCTGTATATAGCCGCCACGTTGACTCAGTACTGGTACCCCCTGTATATAGCCTCCACATTGACTCAGTACTGGTACCCCCTGTATATAGCCTCCACGTTGACTCAGTACTGGTACCCCCTGTATATAGCCTCCACATTGACTCAGTACTGGTACCCCCTGTATATAGCCTCCACATTGACTCAGTACTGGTACCCCATGTATATAGCCCCCACATTGACTCAGTACTGGTAGCCTTGTATATAGCCTCCACATTGACTCAGTACTGGTACCCCTGTATATAGCCTCCACATTGACTCAGTACTGGTACCCCCTGTATATAGCCTCCACATTGACTCAGTACTGGTACCCCCTGTATATAGCCTCCACATTGACTCAGTACTGGTACCCCCTGTATATAGCCTCCACATTGACTCAGTACTGGTACCCCCTGTATATAGCCTCCACATTGACTCAGTACTGGTATCCTCTGTATATAGGCTCCACATTGACTCAGTACTGGTACCCTCTGTATATAGCCACCACGTTGACTCAGTACTGGTACCCCCTGTATATAGACTCCACATTGACTCAGTACTGGTACCCTCTGTATATAGCCTCCACATTGACTCAGTACTGGTACCCCCTGTATATAGCCTCCACATTGACTCAGTACTGGTACCCCCTGTATATAGCCTCCACATTGACTCAGTACTGTACCCCCTGTATATAGCCTCCACACTGACTCTGTTCCGGTACCCTCTGTATATAGCCTCCACATTGACTCAGTACTGTACCCCCTGTATATAGCCTCCACATTGACTCAGTACTGGACCCCCTGTATATAGCCTCCACATTGACTCAGTACTGGTACTCCCTGTAATAGCCTCCACATTGACTCAGTACTGGTACCCTCTGTATATAGGCTCCACATTGACTCAGTACTGGTACCCCCTGTATATAGCCTCCACATTGACTCAGTACTGGTACCCCCTGTATATAGCCTCCACATTGACTCAGTACTGGTACCCTCTGTATATAGCCTCCACATTGACTCAGTACTGGTACCCCCTGAATATAGCCTCCACATTGACTCAGTACTGGTACCCCCTGTAAATAGGCTCCACATTGACTCAGTACTGGTACCCCCTGTATATAGCCTCCACATTGACTCAGTACTGGTACCCTCTGTATATAGCCTCCACATTGACTCAGTACTGTACCCCCTGTATATAGCCTCACATGACTCAGTACTGGTACCCTCGGTATATAGCCTCCACATTGACTACAGTACTGGTACCCCCTGAATATAGCCTCCACTTGACTCAGTACTGGTACAACCTGTATATAGGCTCCACATTGACTCAGTAACTGGTACCCCCTGTATATAGGCTCCACATTGACTCAGTACTGGTACCCCCTGTATATAGCATCCACATTGACTCAGGACTGGTACCCTCTGTATATAGCCTCCACATTGACTCAGTATTGGTACCCCCTGTATATAGCCTCCACATTGACTCAGTACTGGTACCCCTGTATATAGCCTCCACATTGACTCAGTACTGGTAGCCCTGTATATAGCCTCCACATTGACTCAGTACTGGTACCCCCCCTGTATATAGCCACCACGTGACTCAGTACTGTACCCCCAGTATATAGCCTCAACATTGACTCAGTACTGGTACCCCCTGTATATAGCCTCAACATTGACTCAGTACTGGTACCCCCTGTATATAGCCTCCACGTTGACTCAGTACTGATACCCCCTGTATATAGCCTCCACATTGACTCAGTACTGGTACCCCCTGTATATAGCCTCCACGTTGACTCAGTACTGGTACCCCCTGTATATAGCCTCCACAGTTGACTCAGTACTGGTACCCCCTGTATATAGCCTCCACATTGACTCAGTACTGTATCCCCTGTATATAGCCTCCATGTTGACTCAGTTACTGGTACCCCCTGTATATAGCCTCCACGTTACTCTGTACTGGACCCCCTGATATAGCCTCCACAATTGACTTCAGTACTGGTATCCCTCTGTAATAGCCTCCACATTGACTCAGTACTGGTAGCCCTGTATATAGCCTCCACATTGACTCAGTACTGGTACCCCCTGTATATAGCCACCACGTTGACTCAGTACTGGTACCCCTGTATATAGCCTCCACGTTGACTCAGTACTGGTACCCCCTGTATATAGCCTCCACATTGACTCAGTACTGGTACCCCCTGTATATAGCCTCCACATTGACTCAGTACTGATACCCCCTGTATATAGCCTCCACTTGACTCAGTACTGGTACCCCCTGTATATAGCCTCCACGTTGACTCGTACTGGTACCCCCTGTATATAGCCTCCACATTGACTCAGTACTGGTACCCCCTGTATATAGCCTCCACATTGACTCAGTACTGGTACCCCTGTATATAGCCACCACGTTGACTCAGTACTGGTACCCCCTGTATATAGCCTCCACGTTGACTCTGTACTGGGACCCCCTGTATATAGCCCTCCACATTGACTCAGTACTGGTACCCCCTGTATATAGCCTCCACATTGACTCAGTACTGGTACCCCCTGTATATAGCCTCCACATTGACTCAGTACTGGTACCCCCTGTATATAGCCTCCACATTGACTCAGTACTGGTACCCCCTGTATATAGCCTCCACATTGACTCAGTACTGGTACCCCCTGTATATAGCCTCCACATTGACTCAGTACTGGTACCCCCTGTATATAGCCTCCACATTGACTCAGTACTGGTACCCCCTGTATATAGCCTCCACATTGACTCAGTACTGGTACCCCCTGTATATAGCCTCCACATTGACTCAGTACTGGTACCCTCTGTATATAGCCTCCACATTGACTCAGTACTGGTACCCCCTGTATATAGCCTCCACATTGACTCAGTACTGGTACCCCCTGTATATAGCCTCCACATTGACTCAGTACTGGTAGCCCTGTATATAGCCTCCACATTGACTCAGTACTGGTACCCCCTGTATATAGCCTCCACGTTGACTCAGTACTGGTACCCCCTGTATATAGCCTCCACATTGACTCAGTACTGGTACCCCCTGTATATAGCCTCCACATTGACTCAGTACTGGTACCCCCTGTATATAGCCTCCACGTTGACTCAGTACTGGTACCCCCTGTATATAGCCTCCACATTGACTCAGTACTGGTACCCCCTGTATATAGCCTCCACATTGACTCAGTACTGGTACCCCCTGTATATAGCCTCCACATTGACTCAGTACTGGTACCCCCTGTATATAGCCTCCACATTGACTCAGTACTGGTACCCCCTGTATATAGCCTCCACATTGACTCAGTACTGGTACCCCCTGTATATAGCCTCCACATTGACTCAGTACTGGTAGCCCTGTATATAGCCTCCACATTGACTCAGTACTGGTACCCCCTGTATATAGCCTCCACATTGACTCAGTACTGGTACCCCCTGTATATAGCCTCCACATTGACTCAGTACTGGTACCCCCTGTATATAGCCTCCACATTGACTCAGTACTGGTACCCCCTGTATATAGCCTCCACATGACTCAGTACTGGTACCCCCTGTATATAGCCTCCACATTGACTCAGTACTGGTAGCCCCTGTATATAGCCTCCCAATTGACTCGAGTACTGGTACCCCCTGTATATAGCCATCCACAGTTGAATCAGCGTACTGGTACCCCCCTGTATATAGGCCTCCACATTGGACTCAGTATGGTACCCCTGTATATAGGCCTCCAAAATTTGACTCATTGTACTGGTATCCCCTCTGTATATAGGCCTCCACAGTGACTCCGTACTGGATTACCCCTCTGTAATAAGCCATCCACATTGACTCAGTACTGGTACCCCCCTGCATATAGACTCCACAAGTTGACTCAGTCCCTGGTACCCCTCTGTATATAGCCATCCACATTTGACTCAGTACTGGTACCCCCTGGATATAGCCTCCAACTTGACTCAGTACTGTACCGCCGTGTATTAGCCCCCTCCTTGGTACCTGTATATAGCCTCCACATTGACTCAGTACTGGTACCCCCTGTATATAGCCTCCACATTGACTCAGTACTGGTACCCTCTGTATATAGCCTCCACATTGACTCAGTACTGGTACCCCTCTGTATAGAGCCTCCACTATTGACCTAGTACTGGTCCCCCTGTATATAGCCATCCAACGTTGACTCAGTACTGGTACCCTCTGTATATAGGCTCCAAATTGACTCCTCAGTACTGGTAACCCCTCTGTATATAGCACCACATCCTGACTCAGTACTGGTACCCCCTGTATATAGCCTCCACATTGACTCAGTACTGGTACCCCCTGTATATAGCCTCCACATTGACTCAGTACTGGTACCCCCTGTATATAGCCTCCACATTGACTCAGTACTGGTAGCCCTGTATATAGCCTCCACATTGACTCAGTACTGGTACCCCCTGTATATAGCCTCCACATTGACTCAGTACTGGTACCCCCTGTATATAGCCTCCACATTGACTCAGTACTGGTACCCCCTGTATATAGCCTCCACATTGACTCAGTACTGGTACCCCCTGTATATAGCCTCCACATTGACTCAGTACTGGTACCCCCTGTATATAGCCTCCACATTGACTCAGTACTGGTACCCCTGTATATAGCCTCCACGTTGACTCAGTACTGGTACCCCCTGTATATAGCCTCCACATTGACTCAGTACTGGTACCCCCTGTATATAGCCTCCACATTGACTCAGTACTGGTACCCCCTGTATATAGCCTCCACATTGACTCAGTACTGGTACCCCCTGTATATAGCCTCCACATTGACTCAGTACTGGTACCCCCTGTATATAGGCCTCCACATTGACTCAGTACTGGTACCCCTGTAATATAGCCACCAATTTGACTCAGTACTGGTACCAACCCCTGTATATAGACTCCACATTGACTCAGGTACTGGTACCCTCTGTAGAATTAGCCTCCACATTGACTCAGGAATGTACCTACCCCCTGGATATAGCCTCCACATGTTGACTCAGTACTGGTACCCCCTGTATATAGCCTGCCACAGTTGACTCTAGGTACTGGTAGCCCCTGTAATATAGCCTCACATTGACTCAGTACTGGTACCACTCCCTGTATAGAGCCTCCACAGTTGACTCAGTACTGGTAACCCCCTGTATAGTAGGCCTCAACATTGACTCAGTACCTGGTACCAGCCCTGTATATAGCCATCAACAGTGACTCGTACTGGTACCACCCTGTAATAATGCCTCCAACCACGTTGACTCAGTACTGGATACCCCCTGTATATAGCCATCCACATTGACTCAGTACTGGTAACCCCCTGTAATATAGCCTCCACAGTTGACTCAGTATGGTACCCCCCTGTTATAGCCTCCACATTGACTCAGTACTTGGTACCCCCTGTAATATACCGCCGCCACATTGACTCAGTACTGGTACCCCCTGTATATAGCCTCCACATTGACTCAGTACTGGTACCCCCTGTATATAGCCTCCACATTGACTCAGTACTGGTACCCCCTGTATATAGCCTCCACATTGACTCAGTACTGGTACCCCCTGTATATAGCCTCCACATTGACTCAGTACTGGTACCCCCTGTATATAGCCTCCACATTGACTCAGTACTGGTACCCCCTGTATATAGCCTCCACATTGACTCAGTACTGGTACCCCCTGTATATAGCCTCCACATTGACTCAGTACTGGTACCCCCTGTATATAGCCTCCACATTGACTCAGTACTGGTACCCCCTGTATATAGCCTCCATGTTGACTCAGTACTGGTACCCCCTGTATATAGCCTCCACATTGACTCAGTACTGGTACCCCCTGTATATAGCCTCCACATTGACTCAGTACTGGTACCCCCTGTATATAGCCTCCACATTGACTCAGTACTGGTACCCCCTGTATATAGCCTCCACATTGACTCAGTACTGGTACCCCCTGTATATAGCCTCCACGTTGACTCAGTACTGGTACCCCCTGTATATAGCCTCCACATTGACTCAGTACTGGTACCCTCTGTATATAGCCTCCACATTGACTCAGTACTGGTACCCCCTGTATATAGCCTCCACATTGACTCAGTACTGGTACCCCCTATAGTATATAGCCTCCATGTTGACCCTTCCGTACTGGTACCCACTGTATATATAGCCTCCACATTGACTCTGTACTGGTACCCCTGTATATAGCTCCACAGTTGACTCAGTACTGGTACCCCCCTGTATATAGCCTCCACATGACTCAGTACTGGTACCCCTGTATATAGCCTCCACAGTTGACTCAAGTACTGGTATCCCCTGTATATAGCCTCCACTGTTTGACTCGTACTGGTACCCCTGTATATAGCCCCCACTTGACTCACTGTACTGGTACCCCCTGTATATTAGCCTTCCACATTGACTCAGTATGGTACCCCCTGTATATAGCCTCCACATTGACTCAGTACTGGTACCCCTGTATATTAGCCTCCACTTGACTCAGTACTGGTACCCCCTGTATATAGCCTCCACATTTGACTCAGTACTGGTAACCCCCTGTATATAGCCTCCACATTGACTCAGTACTGGTACCCCCTGTATATAGCCTCCACATTGACTCAGTACTGGTACCCCTTGTATATAGCCTCCACATTGACTCAGTACTGGTACCCCCTGTATATAGCCTCCACATTGACTCAGTACTGGTACCCCCTGTATATAGCCTCCACATTGACTCAGTACTGGTACCCCCTGTATATAGCCTCCACATTGACTCAGTACTGGTACCCCCTGTATATAGCCTCCACATTGACTCAGTACTGGTACCCCCTGTATATAGCCTCCACATTGACTCAGTACTGGTACCCCCTGTATATAGCCTCCACATTGACTCAGTACTGGTACCCCCTGTATATAGCCTCCACGTTGACTCAGTACTGGTACCCCCTGTATATAGCCTCCACATTGACTCAGTACTGGTACCCCCTGTATATAGCCTCCACATTGACTCAGTACTGGTACCCCCTGTATATAGCCTCCACATTGACTCAGTACTGGTACCCCCTGTATATAGCCTCCACATTGACTCAGTACTGGTACCCCCTGTATATAGCCTCCACATTGACTCAGTACTGGTACCCCCTGTATATAGCCTCCACGTTGACTCAGTACTGGTACCCCCTGTATATAGCCTCCACATTGACTCAGTACTGGTACCCCCTGTATATAGCCTCCACATTGACTCAGTACTGGTACCCCCTGTATATAGCCTCCACATTGACTCAGTACTGGTACCCTCTGTATATAGCCTCCACATTGACTCAGTACTGGTACCCCTGTATATAGCCTCCACATTGACTCAGTACTGGTACCCCCTGTATATAGCCTCCACATTGACTCAGTACTGGTACCCCTGTATATAGCCTCCACATTGACTCAGTACTGGTACCCCCTGTATATAGCCTCCACATTGACTCAGTACTGGTACCCCCTGTATATAGCCTCCACATTGACTCAGTACTGGTACCCCCTGTATATAGCACTCCACATTGACTCAGTACTGGTACCCCCTGTATATAGCTCCAACGTTGACCAGTACTGGTACCCCCTGTATATAGCCTCAACATTGACTCAGTACTGGTACCCCCTGTATATAGCCTCCACGTTGACCCAGTACTGATACCCCCTGTATATAGCCTCCACATTGACTCAGTACTGGTACCCCCTGTATATAGCCTCCACGTTGACTCAGTACTGGTACCCCCTGTATATAGCCTCCACATTGACTCAGTACTGGTACCCCCTGTATATAGCCTCCACGTTGACTCAGTACTGGTACCCCCTGTATATAGCCTCCATGTTGACTCAGTACTGGTACCCCCTGTATATAGCCTCCACGTTGACTCTGTACTGGTACCCCCTGTATATAGCCTCCACGTTGACTCAGTACTGGTACCCCCTGTATATAGCCTCCACATTGACTCAGTACTGGTACCCCCTGTATATAGCCACCACGTTGACTCAGTACTGGTACCCCCTGTATATAGCCTCCACATTGACTCAGTACTGGTACCCCCTGTATATAGCCTCCACATTGACTCAGTACTGGTACCCCCTGTATATAGCCTCCACATTGACTCAGTACTGGTACCCCCTGTATATAGCCTCCACATTGACTCAGTACTGGTACCCCCTGTATATAGCCTCCACATTGACTCAGTACTGGTACACTCTGTATATAGGCTCCACATTGACTCAGTACTGGTACCCTCTGTATATAGCCACCACGTTGACTCAGTACTGGTACCCCCTGTATATAGCCTCCACATTGACTCAGTACTGGTACCCTCTGTATATAGCCTCCACATTGACTCTGTACTGGTACCCCCTGTATATAGCCTCCACGTTGACTCAGTACTGGTACCCCCTGTATATAGCCTCCACATTGACTCAGTACTGGTACCCCCTGTATATAGCCTCTATGTTGACTCAGTACTGGTACCCCCTGTATATAGCCTCCACGTTGACTCTGTACTGGTACCCCCTGTATATAGCCTCCACATTGACTCAGTACTGGTACCCCCTGTATATAGCCTCCACATTGACTCAGTACTGGTACCCCCTGTATATAGCCTCCACATTGACTCAGTACTGGTACCCCCTGTATATAGCCGCCACGTTGACTCAGTACTGGTACCCCCTGTATATAGCCTCCACATTGACTCAGTACTGGTACCCCTTGTATATAGCCTCCACATTGACTCAGTACTGGTACCCCCTGTATATAGCCTCCACATTGACTCAGTACTGGTACCCCCTGTATATAGCCTCCACATTGACTCAGTACTGGTACCACCTGTATATAGCCACCACGTTGACTCAGTACTGGTACCCCCTGTATATAGCCTCCACATTGACTCAGTACTGGTACCCCCTGTATATAGCCTCCACATTGACTCAGTACTGGTACCCCCTGTATATAGCCTCCACATTGACTCAGTACTGGTACCCCCTGTATATAGCCTCCACATTGACTCAGTACTGGTACCCCCTGTATATAGCCTCCACATTGACTCAGTACTGGTACCCCCTGTATATAGCCTCCACATTGACTCAGTACTGGTACCCCCTGTATATAGCCTCCACATTGACTCAGTACTGGTACCCCCTGTATATAGCCTCCACATTGACTCAGTACTGGTACCCCCTGTATATAGCCTCCACATTGACTCAGTACTGGTACCCCCTGTATATAGCCTCCACATTGACTCAGTACTGGTACCCTCTGTATATAGGCTCCACATTGACTCAGTACTGGTACCCTCTGTATATAGCCACCACGTTGACTCAGTACTGGTACCCCCTGTATATAGCCTCCACATTGACTCAGTACTGGTACCCTCTGTATATAGCCTCCACATTGACTCTGTACTGGTACCCCCTGTATATAGCCTCCACGTTGACTCAGTACTGGTACCCCCTGTATATAGCCTCCACATTGACTCAGTACTGGTACCCCCTGTATATAGCCTCTATGTTGACTCAGTACTGGTACCCCCTGTATATAGCCTCCACGTTGACTCTGTACTGGTACCCCCTGTATATAGCCTCCACATTGACTCAGTACTGGTACCCCCTGTATATAGCCTCCACATTGACTCAGTACTGGTACCCCCTGTATATAGCCTCCACATTGACTCAGTACTGGTACCCCCTGTATATAGCCGCCACGTTGACTCAGTACTGGTACCCCCTGTATATAGCCTCCACATTGACTCAGTACTGGTACCCCTTGTATATAGCCTCCACATTGACTCAGTACTGGTACCCCCTGTATATAGCCTCCACATTGACTCAGTACTGGTACCCCCTGTATATAGCCTCCACATTGACTCAGTACTGGTACCACCTGTATATAGCCACCACGTTGACTCAGTACTGGTACCCCCTGTATATAGCCTCCACATTGACTCAGTACTGGTACCCCCTGTATATAGCCTCCACATTGACTCAGTACTGGTACCCCCTGTATATAGCCTCCACATTGACTCAGTACTGGTACCCCCTGTATATAGCCTCCACATTGACCCAGTACTGGTACCCCCTGTATATAGCCTCCACATTGACTCAGTACTGGTACCCCCTGTATATAGCCTCCACATTGACTCAGTACTGGTACCCCCTGTATATAGCCTCTACATTGACTCAGTACTGGTACCCCCTGTATATAGCCTCCACGTTGACTCAGTACTGATACCCCCTGTATATAGCCTCCACATTGACTCAGTACTGGTACCCCCTGTATATAGCCTCCACGTTGACTCAGTACTGGTACCCCATGTATATAGCCTACACGTTGACTCAGTACTGGTACCCCCTGTATATAGCCTCCACATTGACTCAGTACTGGTACCCCCTGTATATAGCCTCCATGTTGACTCAGTACTGGTACCCCCTGTAACTAGCCTCCACGTTGACTCTGTACTGGTACCCCCTGTATATAGCCTCCACATTGACTCAGTACTGGTACCCCCTGTATATAGCCTCCACATTGACTCAGTACTGGTACCCCCTGTATATAGCCACCACGTTGACTGCGTACTGGTACCCCCTGTATATAGCCTCCACATTGACTCAGTACTGGTACCCCCTGTATATAGCCTCCACGTTGACTCAGTACTGGTACCCCCTGTAACTAGCCTCCACGTTGACTCTGTACTGGTACCCCCTGTATATAGCCTCCACATTGACTCAGTACTGGTACCCCCTGTATATAGCCTCCACATTGACTCAGTACTGGTACCCCCTGTATATACCCTCCACATTGACTCAGTACTGGTACCCCCTGTATATAGCCTCTACATTGACTCAGTACTGGTACCCCCTGTATATAGCCTCCACATTGACTCAGTACTGGTACCCCCTGTATATAGCCTCCACATTGACTCAGTACTGGTACCCCCTGTATATAGCCTCCACATTGACTCAGTACTGGTACCCCCTGTATATAGCCTCCACATTGACTCAGTACTGGTACCCCCTGTATATAGCCTCCACATTGACTCAGTACTGGTACCCCCTGTATATAGCCTCTACATTGACTCAGTACTGGTACCCCCTGTATATAGCCTCCACATTGACTCAGTACTGGTACCCCCTGTATATAGCCTCCACATTGACTCAGTACTGGTACCCCCTGTATATAGCCTCTACATTGACTCAGTACTGGTACCCCCTGTATATAGCCTCCACATTGACTCAGTACTGGTACCCCCTGTATATAGCCTCTACATTGACTCAGTACTGGTACCCCCTGTATATAGCCTCCACATTGACTCAGTACTGGTACCCCCTGTATATAGCCTCCACATTGACTCAGTACTGGTACACCCTGTATTTAGTCTTGTTATTGTTAAGTACATTTCTTGTGTTACTTTTTGATTGATTAGATTTTTTTTAACTTTAGTTTATTTAATAAGCATTTTCTTAACTCTATTTATTGAACTGCATTGTTGGTTAAGGGCTTGTAAGTAAGCATTTCACGGTAAGGTCTACTACACCTGTTGTATTCGGCGTACGTGACTGATTTGTATACTGGATATTGAATGCATTGAGTTTCACTATGGGGAGTTGTATGAACTGTCTTTTGTTTAGAGTGCTAGAAGCTGTGAAGAGGAATTTCCACTAAAAGTACAATACATCTGAACTGTGAACTGTCAGTGGTGAGACAGTGGATGTGTGTGTGTGTGTGTATGTGTGTGTGGTGTGGGGGTTGGAGGACTGGACACTGCAGGAGCATTTCAAAATGTTCTATCTGGAATAACAGTGTACATTCAGCCTGGTTATGTGGGTGGGAGTCTAAACAGTGACAGGGTTACTGGGTGTGTGTGTGTGTCAGGTTGGTTGCTCAAGATTCACACACATAAACACACACACGCGCAATACACAAACCCTGACCATTAAGCCATCTTCCTTGGTTGTAGCAGAGAGCATGTTTGCTTCCTTCCTCTTGAGGAACCAACAAGCTGATATATGAGTCATAGATATTACTCTCTACGACTCTTCTCCACACAAACACCCATTATTCAGCCACGGCTAATAAGACCAGTCCATTAGTCAGACTGGAGTTCATTGTTAACAAACAGAGCAGTGAAAAACAAAGCAGAGCTCTGCTCACTAAACAACCCCAAGAGGTCTTCTCAGGTGAGACTTAAAGATCCAATCCAGTGCTTCAGTCAAGCCCTCCACCCCAGGCCTGGGATAGATCAGACCAACTCACTGTGGTCAGGACCAGGGGCTGATCTAGGATCAGGTCCCCCCCTATCAATATAATCATATTCATTCAGACTTAAAAGGCCAAAGTGATCCAAGATCAGCACGCCTACAGGCCCTGGTTTGGGTTTATAATTGTTTTGTTTTATTTGAGTGAGAAAGATGTAATGACATATGTGGGTGGCTGACAGTAGCAACAGCATTACTTCAGTCCAGCGTCTCCAACTCACCTGGGCTATTTCAGGACCAAGTCATCTGGGCTGTGGAGATTTACAGAAGCTAAAAATATGGTGTGTTGTGATAAAGTTTGTCATGAGGAGGAAGTTGTTGAGGCCTGGCTTCTGTTGGCTCCTGGGCTGCTTTGCTACAGTTCTCCAGGCAACTGTCTATATGACGGGCTACAGTTAGACTACCCTACCTGATTAATGAAACTAGCATCAGACCACAGCCCCAGCCACCACGCAGCACTGGAACGACTTGAGAGAGGCGCAGCTGTATAATCTCATTTCACCGAGAGGTGCCAGTTGTTGGTGTTGGCTGACGTGCAGGTGTCAGTCGGTTTGTGGGGTGTTACACCCAAGGTTAGTGTCCCCGTTTGTTAAAACACCAAACAACGTGGCCTGTCTATTAATAAGCATACTGTGTCTGCATAAGATAAAGCTCCCTCCGTTCGCTTGACCTCGACTGTATTGTTTGAATACAGCTGCCTGTAGGGAGTCTTATTGTTCCTGGTGATTATTGTCCCATTCTCCATCACCCCTGCCCTTGTACAGGCATAGGGGTAAGTCTAAAGACTCTCTCTCTCTGTATCTGTCTCCCCCTCCACTTTCTCTCTCAGGAGGAGCCTGGCATAGCTGTAGCTCTTCTCAGACACGTATTACCATGAGCTATTTTCCCTGGAAGAGCTTACCAGCATGGAAAGAATTAAAACATTAAATAAATACAAGTTAAAAATAAAAATCTGAACAAAAATACCACTTGTTAGCAGATGGAACAACGCGTGTTTTTGGAGACTGGAAGCTTAGTTTTACAGTCAGGTAAAGCCGATGGGTGGAAGGAGCGTGTCAGTGTGTGTGTGTGTGTGTGTGTGTGTGTGTGTGTGTGTTCCTCCCATCAGCACACACCCAAGTTGAGTGTGTTATTGGCGTGTATGGAGTTGTGTAAACTGTTTGTTGGCAGTTCTTTTTGTGTTTAATATGACAGTGTTGATGTTTAATATGACACACACACACACACTCACTGGGATAAAGTTGTTTGGTGTTTTTGGTTCGGGGACAAAAACACTGCAGGGTGTTGCTGTTCATAAAATAATTTGTGATGTGTGCCTCTCCTGTCTCTCTTGCTGTGACTTGTATAGAGGAATCTGCATTTGTCCTCCAAACACAACCAGGGATTAGATATGGAGAGAAGCAGAATGCCTTAATACAACTGACAGTATATTACACCCACTGAAGGATGTCAAGTCCATTGTACTAACAAGCCTATCTGTGCATGTCATTCCAGGTGAATGATTTGTAGACCAACCCCTGTTTTGATTCTATGTGTGATCTTGCTCTGAACATAAAGCACATGAGTGAGTTACTACCGTAGAGATTTACGATAGAAACTACTAGGCCGACTGCATATTCTAGTATATCCATTCCTGCGGTCCCTATTCCGTGACACTGTGACGGCACTGGTTCCAAAGGTGGCCGTCTTAAGGCACTTTGACGTCATCGGTCATCAGACAGGAGTGTATGACAGCCGTCAGTCAGGCGGGCAGCTCACCCTGGCAGGTGCGCTCATCAGTGAGGAGCTTGTGGCCCTTCTGGCAGCTGCACTCAAAGGAGCCCACCGTGTTTTTGCAGAAATGGTCACAGCCGCCGTTATTGAACGCCTCTTGGCATTCATCTATGTCTGTATGGAGAGAGGGATGGGGGGGGAGAGGAAGAGACGGAGCATTAGGTCACAGGTACACTAAGGCAATAGGCAATACTGGTCAAAGAGAACAGAGCTTTTACACACACACACAGACACACACAGCACATAACTATGCCGTGCTAAAGTGTTCCCCCTTTAGCAGTCTCTCCCACACAGCCACTGTAATGCTGGGATGGAGATCTCCAAATTGGCAGACAACAGGCCAATAAAAGGCTTCACTGATGCCTTGGAAATCTATTCTAAGCCTCTGTAAGAGCCTTTATGGAATGGGGGGGGGGGGGGGGGGGGGTGAGAGTAAGGGTGAGACAGGGGGAGTCAGAGAGAAGTGGGGGTTTTCCTAATGCTCTTATTTGTGCTAGCAGGAAGAAGCCATGAGTTGGCAGGCCTGAAAGACAACTTGAACACGGGCCGTGCTGCGTTGTGGTGGTAAAGTAGGTTTCCATCCACACAACAAGTCCTAACCGCAGTGCCTGGGTGTCAGTGTGGGGCAGCCGCCCTCAGTCACAAACGTATTGTCACAACACCGGGAAGATATTATCCCAGAGCAAACAAACCTGTGGGAGTCCCATCGCTGTTCCCTGAAGGCCTCACCTGCCTCTTTCATTCTCTTATTCATTCCCTCTTTCTTTTCACTCGTTCAGATCTCTGATAAAATGACTGAAGTCTCATTCACCCGTGGTTTCTTTTCTGCTGCCAGACCATTTCTTTATGCGGTTTCATTATTCTATTGATTTCTTTCTCTCTCTTTCTCTTCCTCTTGGCATGTGTGTGTGTGTGTGTGTGTGTGTGTGTGTGTGTGTGTGTGTGTGTGTGTGTGCGCCAGGCAGTGGGTGTGTATACGTGTGCGAGCATGTGTGTGCACGCTCTTGCGTTTGTGTGCACTTGTGTGTGTGTGATGGTATCAAGTGCAATGGTAGCTTCACGGCGCTCGGCAGCAGACAGCATGTTACAGGCTCAGGGGGCTTGTTGAGAGGGATCCTCCACTAGCCTCTGCTGTCTGATCCTACGACACGCTCTTTACCTGGAACTAATGGAACAGCCTGCTGCTTCTGCTGTACACAACACTGTCTAGCCCACCATGCAAGGACTTAGAGAAGAGGGGAGAGACAGAGAGAGAGAGAGAGAGAGAGAGAGAGAGAAAGAGAGCGACAGAGAGAGAGAGCAAGAGAGAGTGAGAGAAAGAGAGAGAGAACGAGAGAGAAAGAGAGAGCGAGGGGGAGGGGTGTTGAATGAATACATAATTGAACCCACCCCTCCCTCCTCACCCCTAAAGGCTTGCACCATCCAGGGGTTTGATGGATTTCTCATAACTTCCATCTACCTCTCCTCCCCCCACCTCCTGCCCATGTGACTAGGTCTTCCTGAATCCCTGTGGAATAAAGGCCCAGGTGTGTGAGACGATCCAGAGACGTAGACCAGGAATAATAAGCGAGCCGGATCCCCTGGGGCTGTGCATGCAGTGCCAACCCTCCAGCCTGGTGGGATCTGATGTCACGCTGCATCCCCCCCTAACCCCATCCCTTCTCTCTCCTCACCCCTTCCTCTTTCTAAATATGTGCCCTCAGCCGAACCCTGGAGAGGGTCACTGGGTATATTTCCCTCCTGAGAGGACTGGCAACTGGCAAACACTCAACAAGGGAGGAAAGGAAAGAGGAAGAGATGGAAATGAAAGTGGAGGAGGAGGTAGAAGGTAGGAAGAGATGGAAATGAAAGTGGAGGAGGAGGTAGAAGGTAGATGTAGTGGACGAGGAGAAACGTAAGGGGAAGAAAGGAGGAAAGTGGAAGGGTAGAGGGAGGAGGAAGGGTAGAGGGGGGAGGAAGGGTAGAGGGAGGAGGAAGAGATGGAAGAGAAAGTAAAGGAGGGAGGGAGTATTAAGAGGAGGAGGGAGAAAGGGAAATAAAAGAGGAGGAAAGTGGAAGAGTGGAGGGAGGAGGAAGAGGACAATAGCACGGCAGATTACACGGTCTAAGCCCGTTTTGATTGGTGCTCTAAGTGATGAAAACGGCTGGGGATTAACACCTAAGCCTTTGAGTCAGAGAGTCAGCCAAGCAAGACACCACAGGGAAGACTCATCTAAGAGAGGAGTGGAGGGGAGGAGGGGGAGAGGAGGAGAGTAGGAGAGGAGGGAGAGGTGAGTGGAAGAAAAAGAGAGGTTAGATGGAAAGGGGTAGAGAAAAACAGGAGGAGAAGGGAAGTCGGTGGGGAAGGCGCAGTCAGATATTGCATGTCTCCATTGTTACCTTTAATAGCCAGTCCACTGTGCAATGAGCCAAGTCAGACAAATATATACAGTTGAGTGATATAAAAGAACATCAGAATAAAATAGTCCTCAGACGACAGGGCCTGTGTTCTCCTATAACAATGTATCCTGATATAAGGAACCGCTCCATCAAGGCTGAAGTGCAGTGTAACCTCACTGTACAGTGGAATTCCATAGACTGATTTGAGGGCCTTCCTATTTGCATATATACTACAACTACAATCAGAGACAGTAAATATTTTGAGGAGCCAGGTAGCCTAGTGGTTAGAGAGTTGGGCCAGTAACCGAAAGGTTGCTGGATTAAATCCCCGAGCTGACAAAGTAAAAATCTATGGTTCTGCAGTTAACCCACTGTTCCCCGGTAGGCCGGGGAAAAATAATTTGCTGTTAACTGACTTGCCTAGTTAAATACATGTTCAACTGTCCACAGCCTTTAAGGGGATTGTCCTACATCTGGCTTTCCTCAGACTCTGGAGGTAAGGACGCTCATCTCAGTACTGGCTCACGGCTGACCCTCTGAACAGACGACCTCATTGAAAGTTGTGCTCTCAAGCAATGACCTCATCAAAAGCTGAGTT
This sequence comes from Oncorhynchus kisutch, assembly GCF_002021735.2. Taxonomy (NCBI): domain Eukaryota; kingdom Metazoa; phylum Chordata; class Actinopteri; order Salmoniformes; family Salmonidae; genus Oncorhynchus; species Oncorhynchus kisutch. The sequence continues at coordinate 10,354,447 of NC_034182.2, forward strand.
CTCAAGCAATGGCCTCATCAAAAGCTGAGCTCTCAAGCAATGACCTCATCAAAAGCTGCGCTCTCAAGCAATGACCTCATCAAAAGCTGTGCTCTCAAGCAATGACCTCATCAAAAGCTGAGCTCTCAAGCAATGACCTCATCAAAAGCTGAGCTATCAACACTGACAGATTCACTTGCTTTCTTTCTCTCCACTCCTCCATCATCATTTGCTTTTTGATGATTGCTTCCTAGAGAGAAGACCTCTTTCTGTTCTGTCCTCTCTGCTCCCCCTTTCTATCTCCTCCACTTTCTGATCATTTCTTCCTCTTGTCTCTCTTTTAAATCAATCATGGCTATTTCCCAGTTCCGTTTCCTTGGCATGCCGACAGCAGATCTCATCTCTATAGAAAGGATGGCTACCTTTCTCCCTAGAGGGGATATTCTCTCTCTCTCACACATTCTCTCTCTCTTTCTCTCCCTCTCTCTACATTCTTAGAAAAAAAAGGTGCTATCTACAACCGAGGGTTCTACATGGAACCCAAAAGGGTTCTACCTGGAACCAAAAAGGATTATCCTATAGGGACAGCCGAAGAACCCTTTTGGAACCCTTTTTTCTAAGAGTGTACCCCCTCTCTCGCTCCACATCTCTCTCACACACACACACACACACACACACACGCACGCACACACACACCTCCCCCGCCGTCCCTCAGATGCCAATTTCCCACCATCCCAGACAAGTCTACAGAAGGTATAACAATATCTCCCCCAACCTACCCAGCGCAAACTTCCCCAACACAGACAAAGATCCCTAATTATTCAGTAAGTCTGGCAGCCATAACCACTGGCATAGCATAGCATAGCCACCACATTTCCCCACACTTAATGACCACTCTGTGGAAGCCTGAGCCCAATAATGTCCTATATAATTACCTGTAATAGCCCTTAAATAAGCTTCAATCTTAAATAAAAACATTAAGCATCCACACATCTTGAAATTATAAAACACTGTGTGAGAGAGAAATTGTGTGTGTAAATGAGAGAGGGAGTGTGTATGTCTGTGTGTGTGAGAGAGAGAGAAAGAGAGAAAGAAAGAGAGAGAGAGAGAGAGAGAGAGAGGGAGAGAGAGAGAGAGAGAGAGAGAGAGAGAGAGAGAGAGAGAGAGAGGGAGGAGAAACATGTGCGTCAACAGCAACCTTGGGAAAATCTTCTGCATTATCATTAACAGCAGACTCGTACATTTCCTCAATGAAAACTATGTATTGAGCAAATGTCAAATTGGCTTTTTACCAAATTACCGTACAACAGACCATGTATTCACCCTGCACACCCTAATTGACAACCAAACAAACCAAAACAAAGGCAAAGTCTTCTCATGCTTTGTTGATTTCAAAAAAGCATTCGACTCAATTTGGCATGAGGGTCTGCTATACAAATTGATGGAAAGTGGTTGTTGGGGGTAAAACATACGACATTATAAAATCCATGTACACAAACAACAAGTGTGCGGTTAAAATTGGCAAAAAAACACAAATTTCTTCCCACAGGGCTGTGGGGTGAGACAGGGATGCAGGTTAAGCCCCACCCTCTTCAACATATATATCAACGAATTGGCGCAGGCACTAGAAAAGTCTGCAGCACCCGGCCTCATCCTACCAGAATCTGAAGTCAAATGTGTACTGTTTGCTGATGATCTGGTGCTTCTGTCCCCAACCAAGGAGGGCCTACAGCAGCACCTATATATTCTGCACAGATTCTACCAGGCCTGGGCCCTGACAGTAAATCTCAGTAAGACCAAAATAATGGTGTTCCAAAAAGGTCCAGTCTCCAGGACCATAGGTACAAATTCCATCTAGACACGGTTGCCCTAGAGCACACAATAAACTATACATACCTGGGCCTAAACATCAGCGCCACAGGTAATTTCCACAAAGCTGTGAACGATCTGAGAGACAAGGCAAGAAGGGCATTCTATGCCATCAAAAGGAACATAAAATTCAACATACCAATTAGGATCTTGCTAAAAATACTTGAATCAGTCATAGAGCCCATTGCCCTTTATGGTTGTGAGGTCTGGGGTCTGCTCACCATCCAAGATTTCACAAAATGGGACAAACACCAAATTGAGACTCTGCATGCAGAATTCTGCAAAAATATCCTCCGTGTACAGCGTAGAACACCAAATAATGCATGCAGAGCAGAATTAGGCCGATACCCACTAATTATCAAAATCCAGAAAAGAGCCATTAAATACTACAACCACCGAAAAGGAAGCAATTCCCAAACCTTCCATAACAAAGCCATCACCTACAGAGAAATTAACCTGGAGAAGAGTCCCCTAAGCAAGCTGGTCCTGGGGCTCTGTTCACAAACACACCCCACAGAGCCCCAGGACAGCAACACAATTAGACCCAACCAAATCATGAGAAAACAAAAAGAGAATTACTTGACACATTGGAAAGAATTAACAAAAAAACTGAGCAAACTAGAAGTGGGAAGTGAGACAGGGGAGTGGGAAGTAAGACAGTGGAGTGGGAAGTGAGACAGGGAGTGGGAAGTGAGACATATGGGAGTGGGAAGTGAGACAGAGGAGTGGGAAGTGAGACAGGGGAGTATGAAGTGAGACAGGGGAGTCGGAAGTGAGACAGGGGAGTGGGAAGGAGACAGGGGAGTGGGAAGTGAGACAGGAGAGTGGGAAGTGAGACAAGGAAGAGAAGTGTGACAGGGAGTGGGAAGTGAGACAGGGGAGTGGGACAGAGAGGAAGAGATAGAGTAGTCGGGTGAAGAGTCAATAAGATGCTGGGAGAGCAGTATCCATCTTCATCTGTCCACTTCAATGGAGGGAGAGGGAGACAGAGAGAGACCACCTAAAAGGAAGAGATTCCCAAAGCCATCACCTACAGAAAGATGAACCTGGAGAAGAGTCACCTAAGCAAGCTGGTCCTGGGGCTCTGTTCACAAACACACCCCACAGAACCCCAGGACAGCAACACAATTAGACCCAACCAAATCATGAGAAAACAAAAATATAATTACTTGACACATTGGAAAGAATTAACAACAAAAAAACAGAGCAAACTAGAATGTTATTTGGCCCTACACAGAGTACACAGTGGCAGAATACCTGACTACTGTGACTGACCCAAACTTAAGAAAGCTTTGACTATGTACAGACTCAGTGAGCATAGCCTTGCTGTTGAGAAAGACTGCCATTGCTCCCAAGAGAAGATAGGCTATGTGCTCACTGCCCACAAAATTAGGTGGAAACTGAGCTGCAATTCCTAACCTCCTGCCCAATGTATGGCCATATTAGAGACACATATTTCTCTCAGATTACACAGATCCACAAAGAATACCATATCTACTGGGTGAAATCCCACAGTGTGCCATCACAGTAGTAAGATGTGTGACCTGTTGCCACAAGAAAAGGGCAACCAGTGAAGAACCCCATTGTAAGTACAATATTTATTTATTTTCCATATTTATTTATTTTTTTACTATTTGCACATCGTTACAACACTATATATAGACATAATATGACATTTTAAATTACTTTATTATTTTGGAACTTCTGTGAGTGTAATTTTGACTGTTTTTTAAATTATTGTTAATTTCACTTTTGTTTATAATCTACTTCACTTGCTTTGGCAATGTTAACATATGTTTCCCATACCAATAAAGCCCTAGAATTGAAATTGAATTGAGAGAGCACCTCTGTGATTGCATTGCACACACATCTGGGCTGCCAGGGGCCAGCTGGTAGTTAGGCCTCTATTAACGACGGCATAGCTCATTAAGGCTCTCCTACATATGATGTACCATAATGAGGACCTCGCTCAGGGAGGGGAGAGGTGGTAGGGGAGACCTGGGTAGGGAAAGAGGGATGGAAAGGAAATGAGAGCAACGAACGGAGCGGAGAAGGAATGGGGATGTCTTTATGTTCCAACCTTCTCAGTCACTCACTCTCTCACTCATTCAATCTTCCACTCTCTATGTCCACTGCTCTATCTCTCACTCTCCCCTTATCTCTTGTATCTGCCTCTCATTTTAGATATCTCTTTTTGTTCCTATCTCCATCTCTCTTCCGTTCTCAATCATTTGAATCTCTCTAAGTGTCTGGGTGTGAGAACAGGGGTGTCATCTGTCAACGCATACACACACGCACGCACACACACAAACAGACAAACACCCACACCCATCTTCCATCAATCTCCCATCCCTGTTTGACATTTACCACCAGTTCGATCGATACCCTGCTTCATCTGCGATCAATAGGTCCATTCTGAGCCCTGCTGCTCCCTGAAGATAACCAGCCAATAGCAGCTCATTACCATCTTCTTACAGCCATCTGCCTGAATGGCTTGTTGACTGACTGGCTGGTTGACTGTCTACTGGCTGGCTGACTGGCTAACTGTCTACTGGCTGGCTGATTGACCGGCTGGCTTACTGGCTGACTAGCTGGCTGACTGGATGTATGACTGACTGACTGGCTGGTTGGTTGGCTGGCTGACTGGGTACTGACAATCTACTGGATGACTGGCTGGCTACTGTCTAACTGACTGACTGACTGTCTGCTGGCTGACTTTCTACTGGCTGACTGTCTACTGGCTGACTGTCTACTGGCTGACTGACTGGCTTATTGTCTACTGTCTGGCTGACTAACTGACTGGTTAACTGACTGACTGGTTAACTGACTGACTGGCTAACTGTCTGACTGACTGGCTGAATGACTGACTGACTGGCTGGCTGGGCACACTGCTGCTGCTGGGAAGGCTGAGGGCCAAATGGGAAGGACTAACATCCACCTGGGCTAAGAGAAACAAACGCACTGGCTTACTGCTCCTTGCTCCTCTTAGGATAGGAGGTTGTAAGCCCAAGGCAGCACTAGGATCTGTGTTTACAGTGAGAAATCCAACACTATATGAGATATGAGAACAGAACACAGTGTTACTGCTAAGTTCATTATTTATATACCCTTTATTTACTGCTAAGTTATTGCTAAGTTAACCTGAGCCCTGAGCGGATGCAGAGGAAAAGCCTTGTGACGGTGGTTTAGGGTTCAACAGACGATTAGGATCGATTGAAATTAACAACAGTGTAGGATAAATAATCGACCGGTAATGAGAATATGGCTGAACGTTGACCTCTGGCCCTTGACCTCAATACAGTAAGTAGAACAGAGGGATCAACTGGAAGGTCATTGTTGCATAAGATGCTTGTGAGTCGATAAAAGTCCTCTCAAAAGACAAAGATAGGAGATAGAGAACGGAAAGAGGGAGAAGCAGCAAACAAGACAGACAGAAAGAAAGAGAAGAAGAAAGAACGTTTGTATTGTAACATAAACTGCGGTCATCGGGGATAAAAACCATTGGAGAGAGAGAGTGAGAGTGAGAGAGAGATGAGGAATGTGGAAGCTCTTTGGTTGCTGCTGCAGGCTTATCTCTGAGCGCTCGCGTAGCCTTGGTACGCACCTCGGGAAAACTGTGTAGTTTTACAAAATATTTACAGTAAAAAAGCAATTCATTTGAGGAAACCTGAACCTGTCCAAATAATTTGGGGACGGGAGAAGGGGGATCTACTGTTCATAAAAAGCAGTGTTTACCTCAGTGTGACCACCTCAGGCTGCTAATGTGGGAGACGACGGGCGGCCCGGGCCAGAGCCGGCCGGGTATTTATCAGAGGACTTAAACAGCCCACTCTGTTTGCTTTGTCCCTAAAGACTCTCCTCCGTCTAATAACAGAGGCTCTATGGGCCGCATCTGGGCCAAGAGCAACTCCTGTAAAGAGCAACACAACAGTAAAATAAAACAGCAGGCAGGGCCGACGCCGGCCTGACGGAGGGAGAGCCGGAACGGTTGAGGGCCGGAGCTGGGCCAGAGTCATGTAAGGTGATGGAGATAGGAGTGTTATTGTGGAGATTACTGGGCCTGACATGTTAATACCGTGGGCTGCTGAGAGCATTGGTACTTTCTGGAGGCTTTCTGTCTGGACGAGTGGGGGTTTATGGCGAAGCGACTCCGTACAGTAGCTTCCAGTCTCTTGAGGGCACAAAGTGATAGTGAAGCTATGACAATAAAGCTAGTGGGAGCGGTAGGTGGGAAGGTGAGGGTGAGAATCAAAGGTGTTGCTGACTATGATACAGTTCATTTACTGAGATTGGCTGAGCCGCATAACGTATGTCCCCTTATAACCCAACAAGCTTGTAGCCTATCACCTGGTTTCTCCTTGTCTGTGTTAAGGGACTACAGTAATGGGTCTTTGACTGGATTACAGGATGTGTGTGTGTTCAGGCGTTCGCTGGTACTGGGGAGTGGAATGCAGGCCAGTGAAGACATGTCCATACACACACTGTACAACTGAGCAGCTCAGTCTCCCTGCACCAACCACACACACTCACTCACACACTCACTCACTCACTCACTCACTCACTCACTCACTCACTCACTCACTCACTCACTCACTCACACACAATGAAAATGTGTAAACACAAACACACACACACAAACACACGCACACACAACTCACCCACCCCCCGACATGCACCTTCTAATCAAACATCTGGAAACTGTTCACAAATTCACTTTTCTTCTCCCTCTCTCCTTCCGCCTCTCCCTCTCTTCTCTCCGTCTCTCCCTCCGTCCGCAGGAGAGCCCTGTGATAAAAACGCCTCCTTCCATTGGCACGTCTGTCATCGCGGAGCGAGGGAACCGTCTCGTCTGTCAGCGCAGATGAAAGGCTGTTTATCAGACGCCTGGGATTTAAACATGCCCTAAATAGTTTATATTGAAATGATTATGTTAGGGGGGGGGGGGACAGAGCAGAGAGACAGAGGGCTCTGCCTACAGTACCTCACAGCATGACATTTACCTCCCCACTAACTACTAACCCCACAAAACCACAAACTGCTGTCTACAATACTCTATCTACATTAACAGCACATCACTACCTACTATCTCTATGCTATAAAACACCTCTACCCCCTGGGCCTATCTGCAAATTACAACACATCACTGGCACAACCCAATATGCTATAACACATAACAAAGGAGCTGGACTACGGGAAAAGGCGGGCTGAACAGGCCCCCATTAACATTGATGAGGCTGTAGTGGAGCGGGTCAAGAGTTTCAAGTTCCTTAGTGTCCACATCACCAACGATCTATCATGGTCCAAACACACCAAGACAGTTGTGAAGAGGGCACGACAAAACCTTTTTCCCCTTCAGGAGACTGAAAAGATTTGGAATGGGTCCCCAGATCCTCAAAATGTTCTACAGCTGCACCATCGAGAGCATCCAGACCAGTTGCATCACCGCCTGGTATGGCAACGGCTCGGCATCTGACCGTAAGGCGCTACAGAGGGTAGTGGGGACGGCCCAGTACATCACTGGGGCCAAGCTCCCTGCCATCCAGGACCTATATAATAGGCGGTGTCAGAGGAAGGCCCATAAAAGACACCAGTCACCCAAGTAACCCACTGTTTTATCTGCTACCGCACAGCAAGCGGTACCGGAGCATCAAGTCTAGGACCAAAAGGCTCCTCAACAGCTTCTACCCACAAGCCATTAGACTGCTGAACAATTCATAAAAATCGTCACCAGACAATTTACATTGACCCCCCTCTTGTATACTGCTGCTACTTGCTGTTTGTTTGTTACCTATGCATAGTCACTTTGACCCCACCTACATGTACAGATTACCTCAACTAGCCTGTACCCCTGCACACTGACTAGGTACTGGTGCCCCTTGTATATAGCCTCGTTATTCTTATTCTTATTGTTCCTTTTTATTATTACTTTTTATTTTAGTCCACTTGGGGAAAAAAATGTTTTCTTCTTCAACTGCACTGTTGGTTAAGGGCTTGTAAGTCAGCGTTTCACGGTAAAGTCTGCACTTGTTGTATTTTGCACATGTGGGAAATTACGTTTGATTTGATATGATTCATTACACAGTAGAGCACAGTCACACACTACACTCCTTATGGGTCAGCTCAGCTGTGATATCGGCTAGCTTAGCCAAGACCCTATCAGCCCATTTCATCTGTCACAGACCATTGCCAAGGTTACAGGAAGCTTTGGTCCATGCAGGGGGCAGCATGGAGACAAGGCCAGGGGAGTTGTACATGTGGCCAAGCCCCAGTGGACATTAGGGAGCATGAGACAGACAGGCAGTCTAAATGGTCTGAATAAAATGTCTTTAATGATCAATAAAACCCCTGGCTGACTGACTGGGCTCAGGGAGAGATGATCTGTCCCGGACAGAGACAGACTGAAGTAATGCTGGCTGGAGACTGGAGAGGAGTTCAGAGTTTATAGTTGAGGTGGGTGAGTGCAGTCAGTTCAGGGTATTAATACCCCACCATGGGAAGACAATGACTGCATGGTATTTTCCTTACTGATATGCTTGAGTGCCTGTGTATTCAGTGTGGATGTGTGTATTGATTGCGTGCATGCACATGTGTGTACATGCACGGTGCCTTCATGTGTATGTCTATCATGTAAGTAGGTGTGTGTGTGTTTGCAGTCAGCGGCAGATGGCTCCCTCCATGTTTTCCTGCTCCATCCCTCCACCCTTCATGCCCAGCTGATGGATGGTGATGGGTGATGGATGTGGTGCTGTCTGTGCTGTCTCACAGCTCCAGCTCAGATCAGGTCAAACACTAGTGGATTTATGGAGCCCAGGGGCCTAACTCAGCCACATTATCTGGGCGGTACACAGCCGGACTGCAGCCCTATCCATCTTCTCCACTCAACTGGCCCCCGGAAAACACAGGAGAGGCTAACTTTTCATTTTCCTGCACCATAAAAGCTTGGTTGTCCTGTTAAGCGCACAAATCAAAGGCAGAGACAGACGGGAGACAGACGGGAGATAGACGGGAGACAGACGGGACACAGACGGGAGACAGACGGGACACAGACGGGAGACAGACGGGACACGGACGGGAGACGGACGGGAGACGGACGGGAGACTGACGGGAGACAGAAGGGAGACGGACGGGAGACAGGCGGGAGACAGACGGGACACAGACGTGACACAGACGGGAGACAGGCGGGAGACAGACGGGACACAGACGAGAGACAGACGGGAGACAGACGGGACACAGACGGGAGACAGACGGGACACAGACGGGAGACAGACGGGAGACAGACGGGAGACAGACGGGTGACAGACGGGAGACAGACGGGAGTGGAAGTTGTCCACACAAGCTGCTGGGGTTTGAACTTGACATTGGAGCGACAGACAGACTAGATGTTTTCTCACACTGCAACCAACGCAGGGCTGGACCCTTCCAGTCACAGCTGACCTTGTTAGCAGACAATGACGTGGCCATGGAGGATTCTACGATATATCATTATCAACAGGTTTCAATGACCATAATGGTGTGTCTGATATGATGTGTCCAAACAACTGAATGAACGATATGCCTCTTCTCTTTGCTGGAGATGACAGATGCTGTTAGGTAGTAATGCTCTCTGTAACCCCCCTCTGTTGTATCTCCCCACTATACAGCTGGGTGGCGCTGTGTCAGTCTGTGTGAGTGTGTGTGTGTGTGTGTGTGTGTATGTGTGTGTGTGTGTGTACTATATGTGTGTGAGAGGAAAAGAGAGAGACAGTGCAGCGTGGGCCTCACTGTTCAAACAGCTGAAAGTTTGCCGACGAGTCGTCTGCCTGCCAGCCAGACAGCCCCGGCTCCAGTATTTCACACACTTACATGCCACATTCTCAAACTTCTTGACACGAAATACACACACACACACACACACACACACAGACACACACACACACACACACACACACACACACACACACACACACACACACATACACACAGACACTTGGTCACACAGGTACACACACACGCACACTTGGTCACACAGGTACACACGCACACACACACACTTGGTCACACAGGTACACACACACACACACACACACACAGACACTTGGTCACACAGGTACACACACACACACACACACACACGACATTGGACATAAAGAGTCGCTGCCATGTAACCTACAAGTCATTGCTATGGCGACTCCTATAGCAGTTCCCCTCCTCAAACGTGTCTTGTCACATGTGGGCAGAGTTGGGTTGAGCAGCGAAGTAACAGCACTCCCCACATCCTCAGTGTAGATCTTCAACTATTCTGATGTGAACCAACTCAACTCAACAGCCCGAGGAAAACTTTTTGTTTTCTCTTCCCCAGTCTCTTCTTCAGATCAGGGCAGATGAAGGAACAGAGATTAGGAGATGAGGAGAGAAAGTAGCCACTATGCTCTTGAGATGCACCCAAGTGTGTCTCATGCAAGCCAGACCACAGTGTAGCTGTTCCTCAGCCCTATCAATGATCCCTGATACAAATCAACAATACCACTCCACACGAAAGCACTGTATTTTCCATTAGGGTGACCCTGGGGTCAGAAACATCAACCGCCCCCTGTTTGTTTAGGGACAAGCCTCAATCAACTATCCGCTAAAATAATCCATTTCACTGTGTCTATGTGGCAGCCCGGTAGGGCCTTGGCCACTGCCTTTGACGTCACGGGCGGAATTTGGGAAGTGGAAACACTTAGCGGCAACATCAACAACAGCAGCACTGCCAGTGACCGCGCCAGAGACCGGAGCCTCTCTCTGCTCCACGCGAGGAGGCGAAGTGAACTTCGCGACGCAGGGTTGGTTGGTCTTGGCCCAAGATCACTCAGATACCACTCATACCAGCCACAGATACCAGACCCCTGGACCACCTCCGCAAAGGATCCTCTCAACTCAGTACCATTCAATACCACATAACTTGCCCATATAGCGTTATAATGGAAAAATACGGTTGAGTGCTGATACAGAATGAGTCCTCATTCTTAACAGCACTAGCAGTGTGTTTTCAAGATGAAACGAGCACACTAAAGGGTTGGGTGCTATCAAGGCATGAGTTAAAGCCGCCAGTCACATGGAGAGAGAGAGAGAGAGAGAGAGAGAGAGAGAGAGAGAGAGAGAGAGAGAGAGGGGGAAGTAAAGAAGATAGGGGAGAGCCGTAGGGGACAGTAGGGCCACACGGACACACACACACACACCTATACACTGACCTTTGCAGGTCTTGCCGTCTGGCTGCAGGGTGAATCCCACGGGGCAGCTGCAGCGGACCCCTGTAGCCGTGTCCTTGCACGTCCGGTCACAGCCGCCATTGTTCACCGCACAGGTTTCTGGGTGAAACAAAAATATACAGTGGGAGAAAAGAGAGGAGGGGCGGGGGGGGGGGGCAGGGGAGGGGTGTTAACCTACTGACTGGCACGCATATCTAAAGAGCAGAACGGAGTCTAAAGAGAGAAACAGTAGACAGCGAAGATATGACGGGTGGGTTGAGAAGAGGCTGCATACAATGGGGAAATACACAACAGGGCCATGTGGTGTACTCAGGGCATTTGGCTATTCCATCATACCCATTCAGACTTCATTTCCACGATACTAAGCATCTGTCAAGACATTGTGGTTGTCCATCAGACCAGTGACAGGTTATGAGACGGAACACAGCTGTTACAGACCGACTGTAAACTCAGGATTCTGTTGAACATCATTGATTGGAACACCTGGCAGACCAAATGAGAGAAAGACAGATTTCTACCAAACATACACAGGAGAATAATGGGCAACATATGCTGATAAGGAAAGGAACTCAGTAGCCGAGTTAAGACAGGTGTGCCTTGTTTCCAAAAAAAACGTCAACATTTAGTCAAAAACGATACTGAAGGTGAAGTAGAGAAAACACGAGAGTCTATAATATAGTCAGTGGTGGGATCGAGTATGTGGCGAAGATAAGGTTTGCTCTGACTTGTGAATATTGCCTGAGCTAATCCCAAAACAAACAGCACCTAATGGCATCTCCACTTCACCTGCGCAGCCCAATGTTGCTATAGGAAAGCTGAGCTCACTAATCCCCAATGGGTGTCAGAAACTGCTGAGGACGGTGAAACGGTACACTGCAATTAGAGCGGGGCTCAATAATAGGCCACTATATTTAATAAAGAACAGTTTCAGATTAACTATTTGGGTCTGGCAGGCTTCTGATATGTCCTGGGAAAGAAACTTACTTTCTATCTTAGCACAAAGACTGGAAGTCTTTGGGTACAGCTAGTGATAATGCTAGTGAGCATTGGCTCGCAGAACTACCTCTAACTTCCTTCATATTGGACACAGAGGCATAAAAATGGTATCCACGAGTTCAGCCAAAATCCCAAACTCTCCCTTTAAAGGTGACAGAAGACACTGAAATGGCTCTGGCTATTTGGACATGGACTTGTATGCAAATGAGAGATGGTGCACTTGTCTCTCTGGCACCTATTCCCAGCTCATTAAATGCAAAGAGGTTCTGTGCTCGCTTTAAGGGAGGAGGGGAGAAGATAAACACTTTCAGACAGGCTAGCTAACATGCCCGGCTCTAGAGGTCACAGCATTAGCATAATACTGTCAATGACTGCAGTGTCACGGACTGACGGCATCTCATCATCGGGCTGATCCGACATGGCCGTCTGTTTGCAGCAAAAGCAAACGGCAGGTGGGTGCTGTGAGAGCCAGCATGGTCGCCAGTTTCTACCACCACCGGGAACCTGTCAGTGGCAAAATGGCTCTACTTCAATGAGGCTGCTGGTGTGTTTCATAGAACTGCAGATACCTTTTTGGGGTACTTAACCTGATTCCTAGAAAAGGAAAACAGAGGGAATAGGGGAAGGAGAGATACTCTATACTCCTGGTACACTACATGACCAAAAGTATGTGGACACCTGGTCGTCGAACAGCTCATTCCAAAATCATGGTCAATAATATGGAGTTGGTCCACCCTTTGCTGCTATAACAGCCTCCACTCTTCTGCTTTGCACTTGATGTTGGAACACTGCTGCAGGGACTTGCTTCCATTCAGCCACAAGATCATTAGTGAGGTTGGGCACTGACGTTGGGCGATTAGGCCTGGCTCGCATTCTGCGTTCCGATTCATCCCAAAGATGATCGATTTCCATATGTACCTGGCTTTGTGCATGGGGGCATTGTCATGCTGAAACAGGAAAAGGCCTTCCCCAAACTGTCGCCACAAAGTTGGTAGCACAGAATCGTCTAGAATGTCATTGTATACTGTAGCGTTAAGATTTCGCTTTACTGGAACTAAGGGGCCTAGCCTGAACCATGAAAAACAGCCCCAGACCATTATCCTTCCCCCATCAAACTTTACAGTTGGCACTATGCATTGGGACAGGTAGCATTCTCGCGTTTCCAATGCGACAGAGTCTAATGGCGGCTAACTTTATACCACTCCAGCTGACGCTTGGAATTGCGCATAGTGATCTTAGGCTTGTGTGCGCGGCTGCTCGGCCATGGAAACCCATTTCATGAAGACTAACAGTTATTGTGCTGATGTTGCTTCCAGAGGCAGTTTGGAACTCGGTAGTGAGTGTTGCAACCGAGGACAGAATAATTGTACACGCTACGTGCTTCAGCACTCGGTGGTCCCGTTCTGTGAGCTTGTGTGGACTACTACTTCGCGGCTGAGCTGTTGTTGCTCCTAGACGTTTCCACTTCACAATAACAGCACTTACAGTGGACCGGGGCAGCTCTAGCAGGGCAGAAATTTGGCGAACTGACTTGTTGGAAAGGTGGCATCCTATGGTGCCACGTTGAAAGTCACTGAGCTCTTCAGAAAGGCCATTCTACTGCCAATGTTTGTCTATGGAGATTGCATGGCAGTATGCTTGATTATATACACCTGACAGCAATGGGTGTGGCTGAAATAGCTGAATCCACTAATTTGAAGGGGTGTCCACATACTTTTGTATATATAGTGTAGCATGTCTGATGGGTGCTGTAGGGTACGGCAGCGGACCCCTGTAAACTTCCCACTCAGGTGTGTGTGTGTGTGTGCATGGGGCTGTTCATGGGTCAGAGTGATTTATACTACTGAAAGCAATGGGCCCTATCATTAGCTTAGCGTGAGTCCTGCTCAGAGCCCCTCTCCTGCTCTGATGAGCCAGGCCCGCCCACCCCCAGGGCAAGAGGCTGCACACAGGAACACAGACCCGCCAAAACACACTCTGATTGATGTACTGGACATGCCCAGCCTACCCCCGAACAGCCCCTCTGAACCCCCTCCCCTCTTCCTCCCCTCTTCCTCCCCTGTTTCTGTCTCGTGCACACTGTATTGCAACGATGCTACAAAGGCTAACGCTCTTCTATTCACAGCCATCCTTTCCACTTCCCTATGTGTCAATTTCATTGGCTCTAGTCAACATGCTGAAGCTGACAGAGGAAGAGGGACAGGGTAATACCTCTTTTTTTTTTAGAAAAGGGTAGTGAGGGTTTTGGGGGAGTTTCTGTGGGAGACATTCTGGGGGAGATTGACGGTTGGAGGGACCCGTTCAAGGGAACCAGCTCTCATCTCCGTGGTGACAGATGAAGATTACTTGTCTGTCTTGTTTGTGTGAGCAGCGGCTGCAGGGCCAGTGGTGTGTTGGCTGAGAGCCAGTACAAACCAACAGAGACACCCCTGACTTGCCCACCCCATAACCCCATCATCACGCCCCTCCATCTCACTGTCTCTCTGTCTGTCTCTCTCTCCTCTCATCCATCTCTAAGATGCCTGCCATGCTCACACATGCTCTGGGCAGACTCGACTGACCTGCTCTGCTGACGTCAGGAGTGGGGAGATAGACACACACACACACGTCCCACATACTCTTCACACACACAGACATGCTGACCAGTCAAATCTCCATGCAGTCTCTCTCTCTCTCTCAGTAAGACATCGTCTCTCAGAGAGGACACATGTTCTATTGATTAAGAGGGAGTCATGAGAAAAGAGGAGTGGTTGTGCTTTATTAAGCATCATGCCAAGTCCCATCAACCCTCCACACACATACTGACTGAGCTGTAGGGGCACGATCGTCTTTCAGCAGGGCCTAGCTAACAGGATCCCCCTTCACTGTTGTCATGGGCACCTAATCCAGCTGTCAGCGCTGCCCCCATCCTGGAATCACGCACTCCACACACACACACACACACACACACACACACACACACACACACACACACACACACACACACACACACACACACACACACACACACACACACACACACACACACACACACACACACACACACACACACGCCCAGCTCATCTGTCCTAGGTGAGTGGTTTATTTGGACTCCTCAGCAGCCAAGGTCAGTGTAGCTACAGCACCCCCCCCCCCCTCTCTCTCTCACACCCAGCCTTTGAAAAGACCTGACTTTTTCTGTGCTTTCACTTTCTTCACTCTTTCCCCTCTCTCTCTCTCTCTCTCTCTCTCTCTCTCCATCTCTCTCTCTCCCTCTCTCTCTCTACCTATCTCTCTCTCTCTCTCTCTCTCCCTCTCTCTCTCTCTATCATGCTTTCCTCCATCGATTTTTCATTATAGCCCAGGTCCAGTTTAATCTGTCTTGATCAATCTGGGCTCCAGTGCTTTGGGACAAGGACTACGGCAGTGTCTGCAGAGAAAATAGCAGCAGCAGAAGTACAGAGAGAGTCCGGAACGCTGTGTGTCAAAGCAGGCAGACAAATGGAGCACGGTGTCAAATCTAACATGTGAGATTAAATTGAGTGAAATTTAGATGACAATGGCAATCAGACCTGTGAAGAAGGAACAAAATCTGCAACTAAAAAAGTGAGGATAAAAACATCTCAATAACACAGGACATATAGAGCAGGATAAACACATAAATCACTGTGAGAGACAGAGATATCCAATGTGAGATGGGGGTTATAGAAAACATGGCGGATACAGTGTTGGAATGAAGGGGAGGAGCATCAACAGTGACGTCATCAGGTATGAAAACAACAGGAACTGAGTCAGGCTGGGGAAAAATTCTTCAATGGAGGGAAGATGAGAAGGATGGAAAAGTGAACATTTAGAGGAGATAGGTGGAGTTGTGTTATCTACAATCAAGCCCCCCCCTCACCCATTTACTGGCCAAAGTCGTCACCTGTTTAAGTAAGATCTGCCTCTGTATGGGAGAAACCTGCAGGCACGAATAAATAACAGTAACAGTATATACGAGCCCAGGATGTCTGCATGACTGACTGACTTAGGTCTCCATGTTGGTAAACATACAGGCTGTACATTGTACTGGATCCACTTCTGCCTTTGAAAACAAAAGAGTCAAATAAAGCAGAAGGAACCATAAGAAACCGAGAGGGAAATGCTGCTCCGAGGCTCCCAGGTTTAAGGAAGTGCAGTTTTAGTTAGGTATTAGTGGGGGTTCACCCGTTTAGTCTGGTTTAGTGGTTAGTCAAGATTAGTTGAGATATTTCCATTAAAGGGAGACATATTGCAACCACACTTTAACAGTCAGGTAGAACTTCACAGGGGTCTCGAGGTCTGAAAGGGGGAAAAGAAGGGTCACAGGGACAGACTATGTACAGAACGGTGTCATCTAGGAGTTGATTGGCATACGTTGTCTGAGATCCATGTTGTTTGTCCCTTCCCATCAACCCCGTGGAGTGATTTCCATTCAACAGTCAGTCACTACTGTTGAAAGGATGCATCTTCCTCCACTGAGTCGGGAAAGGGTTAACTATTCACACTTTTTTATTCAGTTGTGCATTCATTGAAATTTGTTTTATACTAATTGACTGAGTCATCCGTTGCTGAACCTACAGTGTAGATACAGTATCTGGAGCCTGTCTCTCATCGACGGTGCCCGGGGCTGGCATGAAAGCTCTTTATGCCACGATGTGGCTGTTTGAGTGACAATGCTCACTTGAAAAGCAAGTACTGTCGGCCAAACGAGTGCATACTTGAGGAGTAGGGTGGCAGTCTGAAACGGGAAGATGGCGAGGGGCATATGGTGATAATGAACTGTGAAGGGCCCTCTGAAAGACATCCCTTGAGGAGTAGGGCTTCAGATATGTTGGTACTGCAAGGGTCAGGCTAGGACACATAACTGGCCAAGGGGACTGAGATGGAAATGATGCCATAGGATGGATGGGAAGATAAAGGTCACCAACATTAAAGACGTAGGTGTCTATTCAATCAAAACTGCTATCTGGAAGAAGGCAAGGCAAGCACTGCAGTAGAGTTTATTGAATAAATGAATCCAAAAGACACATTCTCACAACATAAGATTGATGATTTGTCTTCACCCGGAGACTTCCAGATGGTGGATTTGATTGAATGAAGCCCTATGTCATCCATTATAGGCAAAGGGACTCTGCAGATAGAGACCCTTCAAAGATACTAGCTGAGATGTTCTCCATGGCAACGCCAAAGATATAATGGGATGGATCTGGAACGCCTCCTCGTGTACTGTCCCTCCAAGCCATGAGTATCATCATGGGGAGGGGCAAGGAAGGACTGAGGGTGTTTAAAACCTCACAGGAACATTTTCGCCTTAATAGTGAACAGTGAAACCGTGTCACAATGGTCAAAGTCCCGAGTTCTTCAAGACCTTTTTCATTGTCCATAAACGTTCCTTTATGTCTACAGACTCCGCAGTACTTGAGGAGTAGTGCCTGACCACCAGTCTAATCTTTGGAGGGACGTGTAGCTGCCTACAGGAGTAACTGTTAGTTACTGCGGGAACTCTAGAGAACATGTATCTTCTGCCGAGACGGCGATGGGGAGAGGTGGGAGCAGGGTTGGAGAAGTTTACCAACAGACTGGGGACCATGTGGGTGGACATAGAGGGTACCAAGGACTTTCATAAAAATAAAAATACAAAATTGAGAGAGAGAGAGAGAGAGAGAGAGGAAAGGGGAGGATACAAGCACAAGCGCCATGGCAACACATAGAAAGAGGAAGAAAAGAGTTACCCATAAGAAGCCGCCGTTTCACCCGCTTGTCCACATCAGCTATTGACGTGGCATTGAACTCAGAGCTCTCAATTGCAGCCTCATCTCTCTCTAAAACACAAGTGACAAGGGGACAAACAGTGAGCAGTAAGGTTAATTAGAAGCCCAATGTCCACCGCCCGCTGCCGCCCGAGACGTCAAGTCAAGTCAGCCCCTCTTGGCGTTTGAGCAAAACCAAAGCCAAGAAGCAAGAAGCCATGAAAAAGCGCCAAAATCCCTGTTAGAGTGTTAATCCCAAAAACAAATCCAAAAGTCCCAGATAGCAACAAAAAAAAAGTTTAAATGAGGGTAAGGGTGGGGGTAGGGGACAAAAATAGAAGTTCAAATAAAAATATAATTTAGCGGGGGTGTGGGGGAGTTGGTTGACGTTGATGTTGTAGCCGTTGCTGTTTCTGTCTTCCATATCAAACGGCCACACACACTCAGCAATGATTCCCTCACATCCGAAAAGGAGGAAGAGGGGGAGGAGGAAAGGAAGGAGCAGTAGAGGGAAGGATGAGCAAACATGTCCAAGACAAGCTGCATGAGTGTTGGGTAAGAAGCAGGGGGGTGAGGATGACAACAGAAGAAAGGGAGAGGGTGACGCCAACGGGTAAGAGGCTATGCTAGCCACCAGATCCAACAGACACTACAGAGGGAGGGAGCAACTACAAGGACTTCAGAATAACAACATGAAGGGATGAGAGAGAGAAGAAGAGAGAGGAAATCCCGTCCCATCGTGGGCCACAATGGGAGAAGTAAATGGGAGGAGGAATAAATGGGGTTGGGGACTAGTGGGGGGGGGCGATGGAGAGGGCATGCATAGAGGAGAGGAGAAGGAGGTCGTCTGGGGGCAGCGCTGGTTGCCTGTTTGTCTATGGAACACATCACAACTGGCTTTAACAGTCAACGCTGGAAACCATGTTCCCAAGCAGGGGGGGGGGGGGTGAGAAGGGAGAGGGGAAAGGTCGGGGATGGGGTTACGGTTAAGATGAACATGCAGATATGCAGCTGAGCATACACAGATATGCATGAGCAAACGCTGTGTTAGAGTGGATGGGCTGGGGTGGTGAGGAGCTCTACTGGGCCTTGGGAAGAGAGGGAGTCTTTCACTGGGACGTCAGAGTCATTAGGCTCTGAATGAGCATCTCTCTCTGAAGAACTGAATGGGGGGACAGGCCAGGGCACTGCCACTCAGTACAATGGAACTAGGACTGTCTTTGATGTACAAAGTCCTATGGAGGGGGATTTTGGTGAGGAAGGGGTAACTAAAGCCCCCCCCCCCCCCCCCCCCCACTCTCGGTCACCCCTGGCTTGGCCCGTTACTGGTCTTTCTCAGGCGGTTAGTTTGGGAGGGTTTGGTAGACAAAGTGAAGGACTCTCTGAAGCAGTGTTCACGAATGAATGGAGGCTTTCTGTCTCTCAACTAACGGTTTGGTGTGTGTGTGTATGAGTGCGTATGTGCATGTATGTGCGTGTGTGTTTGTGCCTGTCTGTGCGTGTGTATATGGGTGACTGTGCGTGTGTATATGGGTGACTGTGCGTGTGTATATGGGTGACTGTGCGTGTGTGTATATGGGTGACTGTGCAATTACGTGCTGGTGTATGGATGTGAGTGCTTGTGAGCGTGTGCATGCTTGAGTGCGAGGGTGTGTGCACGTGTGTATGAGCGTGTGAACGTGTGTGTGTGAGTGGGTGGTTGTGTAAGAAAGGGTGAGGAGGAGGAGGAGGAGGAGGAGGAGGAGAAGAGAGGACCCCAGGACTCTCCTAAGGGGCTACAAGGAATCAACAGTTCTAAGGCCAGTTTAGAGGAGGCCTTCTGAGGGGGATTGTTTAGACTGGAGCAGAACTTCCACAGGAAATAATCACTGAAGAGAGGGAGGAATGAATCCATAGCAGTACACTACAGCTAAGAGGAGAACAGTAACGGTAACCAGTAACGATGCACTGTAAGAAAACAGGAGGACAAGAGTTGGTTGCTATTAATGTTACTGCAATTCAAGGAGGGAAAAAAATAAATAAATAAAAAATCTGAACAAAAAACAAATGTAGAACAGTAGGATCTCCCATGCAGCCGGACAGACAGAAACACAGACAGGCAGAAGGGTTGCGTAGATTAGTGACAGAGGTATGGTGAGGACAGACGGACGGCCTGACAGACACGGAGAGCGTGTCAGATTGAGAATGCATGCGGCTGGCTGGGATGACGGCATGAAGGAGGTGTTATTGAGAAACAGGCAGGGTTACTGGTCCTTGTTTCTACAGGTGGATGAGGGAGGAGGTGCTGATGGGTGGGGGTGGGTGGATGACGTGGGTTTCGGGGGTTGCCACAGCAACAGGATTTAGTTTGCTTGTTGAGGCCGTTGTACTGTACTGTTAGGGGGAGGGGGGCATATTGCAGGTTGGAGGAGGGGGAGTTGTTTGGAGCGATGTTTGTTTTTGGTTTGGGTGGGTAGCTCTATGTAATGTTAGATCAGGCTGCAACTGAGATGTTCACTCTAATCCTGTATCATTGTTTTATTAGTTCCCCCCCAGAGTCTTTAATTCAATTCCCTTTTATAATCTTAATTAAGGATTTAACCCTTTTTTTAATTGAATTTGAACATGGATGCTCAGACAAGACAGGCAATCAGTAACTATCACCAGAAAGCAGGAGGAGGTAGGGAGGGAGGAAGAGGAGGAGGAGGAGAAGGAGGAGGAAGAGGAGGAGCACCAGAGACAGCACTACACAAAGGTGGGTCAAAGGTGGGCCCAGTGACAGAGCAGTTGGGACACTCAGACCACAGAGGAGCCTTTCCTCTCGCCAGAGAGAAAAAGACACGGGACAGAGGGAGAAGGAGAACAGGGTTTCTCTCTTTCTTTCATTCTTTCAGAGGTTTTCCACTTCTTCCGTGGATGTCGTGGGTCCTCGCATGGCTGGAAAGGAAAAGGTTACGGGCACAAAATGAAGGCAGTTCTGTGAGATTCTGTGAGAACACAGCATTGATGATACTGTATAGTAGAGATCTGTTTGTGGGGAGAGAGAGAGGGCTTCTCCAGTGTTCTAGTACAGCAGGAATGACAACACACAGAAAAGGGGTTTATTTGTGACATGACAGAAGACCTGTGTGTGCGTGTGTGTGTGTGTGTGTTGACTGTGTGTTGTGTGTGTGTGTGTGTGTGTGTGTGTGTGTGTGTGTGTGTGTGTGTGTGTGTTGACTGTGTGTGTGTGTGTGTGTGTGTGTGTGGTGTGTGTGTGTGTGTGTGTGTGTGTGTGTGTGTGTGTGTGTGTGTGTGTGTGTGTGTGTGTGTGTGTGTGTGTGTGTGTGTGTGTGTGTGTGTGTGTGTGTGTGTGTGTGTTGTGTGTGTGTGTGTGTGTGTGTGTGTGTGTGTGTGTGTGTGTGTGTGTGTGTGTGTGTGTGTGTGTGTGTGTGTGTGTGTGTGTGTGTGTGTGTGTGTGTGTGGTGTGTGTGTGTGTGTGTGTGTGTGTGTGTGTTTTAATTCCAGTTAGAACAGGGATTGCAGGGATCATCAACTACATTCAGCCGCAAATTGACTGCAAATTGACCGCAAGAAGCCCAAACATATATAATATTTGACTAAAAACAATCATTTCAAACCTTGCTTACATTGCATCACATCTATTATGGGTGGGAATACTTGGGAACAGATTTGCTAAATTAAAATCAATTCAAGCTGATTTCCTGGTGTTTTTTACAGTCTTATGTCCAACAATGGAAAAAACATTATTTAAAAAAAATAAAAAATAATATATATATATTTTTTGCACTGAAAACATTTAGGGCCAAATTAAACCACCCGCATGACAAATTTGGCCCACGGGCCTTCAGTTGAGGAACCCTGAGGTATTGTGTTCAGTGTCTTGCCTAATCTCAGATGCATCTGAACTTAGTCAACTCCAGAAATGGTTTAACTCCTTCTGGGGGCAAATGTACAGACTTTGACTAACTGGTATAATGTAACACAAGAAAGAGAGTGTGTATCTGCCAATCTGCTTTAGCTTGCCACGGATTTTGCAACTCGGTGGGATAAACCTTGTTTAGGAGCTATGGAGAAACAAGGGAGTCTGTAAATCACTGTCTCGTTACGGACAGACAGACAGACACCGCCAGGCTCCCTTTGGAACACTCCGGGAACGTTCAGGAACGTCTCTGTGCACCCAAAAAAAATTGAAGTATTTATTTTTCTAAAGGCAGAAAAAAAAGACTATTTGGTACGTCTAAGCCTCCATACTTGCCAAATGTGGGACTGGGGTCCGTTGGAAGGAAGGCAAAGAAAAAAAAAACAAGAAAAACTCTTTCACTTACCTGGAACCTCTCATTTATCTTCTGCAAATTCCCCCAGAAAAAAAATCATGAACATTTCCTCTCTGTTCGGTTTCGGAGCCACCATAGCCACGGGATACGGGCCACAATGACAGGCGGGCGTAAAAGTTAGCCATTTGGCAAACAGTGGCATGCAGGCCTGGCGTCTCTCGGGCTGGCGATGGGCATGCGTTACACTGACTTGGCTAGTTTTCCCGGCGTAATGAAGATGATGAATGTGTTTTTCAACTTCTGAGACGTCTCAACTATTCATTTTCCAGTTTCCACCACAGCCCTACCTACTGATCAAACCCCCTCTATTCCTTCTTTCACTCCCTGACACGTTAACACACTACTACTACTACTACACTGACTACTCTGTCGGCAGTCAAAATGCATGTTTGTCTGGGAGTGTGTATATTGGTACAGGTGTAATTGTGTGATTAAAAGAGAAAGAGAAAGAGAGAGAGAAAGAGAGAGAGAAACAGACAGAGAGAGCGACACATAAAGGAAAGAGACACTGAATGATCATACAACTCCCCTCTACGACATTTCAAATCAGCTATTTTCAACATGCGCTGGAAGCCAGATTTTTTGAGTACACATTTAGATGGGGAGAATTCTTTACTCCCACTTCTCCCCATGCCACGATCTCCAAAAACAGGGTGAGCAGTCTTCAGGCCCCAGACAGGAAATAATCACCATCGTCATCATGAAACTCCGGGCGACATTTTCGGGGTGCAACAGAGCACAGATCTGTGTAAAAATACTGTAAAACTCATTATAATCTGTCAGCGGGATTACAGATCGTTGAAGAAAAATGTATAATTTAATTACACTGCCAGATTATAATGAGGTTTACGGTATTTCACACAGATTTGTGCTCTTTTTGCACGGCGAAAATGTCGCCCTCCATCTCTATTCAATTACTCACAGCTTCAAGTTACTCACATCACTTTGTGTATATTTGCAAGAAAAAAATTAACATTTGAGAATGCACTTTAAGGTTGGTTGATTATCTATAAAATGTAAATATGTTACTGCGCTCTCTCTAATGCTCTCTCACTCATCCTGTCCATCTCTCTTGCTCTGTCTCTCTCTCTCTCTCTCTTTCTGAATGTATCAGGGCTCAATCTCTCCCCCCTCTGTCTTTTGTTGTAAGTGTATAAATAAGATGAGGCCGGGGTAGGGAGAGAGGGCTCAGGGGTGAAGTTAACTCATCCCAAAGCCCTTCTCACCAGTTTCTTCCTCACACATCTATAACATCTACTGCAAAACAGATGAGAAATAATAGAGCTTTAACAGTAATATGTTCTGTAATGTGCACTGAGTAACAGCACCAGTCAAAAGTTTGGACACATCTACTTATTCCAGGGGTTTTTCTTTATTTTTACTAAGACATCAAAACTATGAAATAACACATATGGAATCATGTGGTAACCAAAACAGTGTTAAACAAATCAAAATAGATTTTAGATTCTTCAAAATAGCCACCCTTTGCCTTGATGACAGCTTTGTACAATCTTGGCATTCTCTCAGCTTCATGAGGAATGCTTTACCAACAGTCTTGAAGGAGTTCCCACATATGCTGAGTACTTTTTGGCTGCTTTTCCTTCACTCTGCGGTCCAACTCATCCCAAACCATCTCAACTGGGTTGAGGTCAGGTGATTGTGGAGGCCAGTCATCTGATGCACCACTCCATCACTCTCCTTCTTGGTAAAAAAGCCCTTACACAGCCTGGAGGTGTGTTTGTCCTGTTGAAAAACAAATGATCGTCCCACTAAGTGCAAACCAGATGGGATGGCGTATCTCTGCAGAATGCTGTGGTAGCCATGCTGGTTAAGTGTGCCTTGAATTCTAAATAAATCACTGACATTGTCACCAGCAAAGCACCCCCACACCATCACACCTACTCCTCCATGCTTCACAGTGAGAACCACACATGCGGAGTTCATCTGTTCACCTACTCTGCGTCTCACAAAGTCATGGCGGTTGGAACCAAAAATCTCACATTTGGACTCAT